>NC_051178.1:194219653-194248004 GCF_013339695.2 Rhipicephalus sanguineus
CCGATATGACAACCATTCACGCTACGTTCGTTGAAGCTCTCTTGCTCATGTCTGTAGTGTGCGGGGCAAGAAAGGTTACAACACGATTCACACAATGCCAAAGAGAGCAAGGTCTCATTATTGACTCCCACGTAATCTCCGGCTATTCCATAATGCAGGAGGTCGACGTTGCGAACGCAGGAATAGCGCAGCGTATTGCGTCCCACTGCACCTGTGACAACCTTTGTGCCCGTAGGGAAAGCAGGATGAAGAAAAGCAGCACTGCCACCTGGATTCATTTATCCGGCATTATGAGCCTTACATATTGCCATCCCTCACTTTCTTTCTTTATTCAGTACATTGGTATTGATTCAATTTACAACGAAGCAGCTTATTGATATACTCTGTGTGTGTGTGTGTGTGTGTGTGTGTGTGTGTGTGTGTGTGTGTGTGTGTGTGTGTGTGTGTGTGTGTGTGTGTGTGTGTGTGTGTGTGTGTTTGCGTGCGTGTGTGTGTGTTTGCGTGCGTGCGTGCGTGCGTGCGTGCGTGCGCGCGCGCGCAAAACTCCTTAGCGCAGAAATTAGGCAAACCCTACTACTCACCACTGGTACACAAAAAAAAGGGAGAAGGTAATATACAGGCGGCAAACACCAATCAAGATCGTGCACGAAACGCCAAGTGCATGCGGCAAGCCAGACAAGGCGACGCATGTCACTTCAAAAATACGCATACTGCTAAATGGGGCACTTTAAAGGAGCACACTCTAAATTCAAAAGGGAGTATCTGGACAGACATTTCGGATTTGTTTGCAGCTAACTACTCGCTTTAAGGTCGTTTGACGTCGACTACTGTAGCTATAAACTTGACGCTCGGTCCTCTGTTTTTCAATGTTTTCAGAGCATAAATTGAGGAAAACTTGTAGCGGTAGAGCGTGTTCTCCATTCTGCTGACTTTTGCTTGGAGAGAGTAGATTAAGTAATGCTCGGTGAAATGTATGACGTGGAGAGGTCCGCTTACGGGAAAAAACGCCGGCCAGACCGTCGAGCCAATCCCAGCCGGCTGTGACATCATGGTTACCAACACCACCACCCTCGGCGTTCCACACTATGATATGCCTCATGATCATATCGTAGTTTTGACTTGTACAATTCGGGGAAAAAAGGCCATATTGCCAGGAACGACTCAAGATGTGCACCTCATGCGATGTTAGTTAGCGTGTCAGCGTCAGGCATTCTTTCTTCAAGTCTCGCGATCTTTGCGATGTTGTATCTGAAAAACACGTTGCAGTAACTTGCCCAAGGTTCCATTTAGCAGTGTTAAGGTATGCTGACACCGAACTTGTAGGATGGCTTCTCCAAAACATTTCGGCGGCGCCGCGGTGGTACGATGGTTGCGATGGTCGGCTGCTGACCCGAATGACGCAGGTTCAATCCTGGTCGCGGTGGTCGCATTTCGATGAAGGCGAAATGCTAGAGGCCCGCGTGCAGTATCAAGGGAAAAAGATTGGCGCAAGTGATCGGTTGCCGGAGCGGCAACATTGCGACACGCGGCGCTGCGTTTTTCCCTAGCGCGCCGGTATCGAGAGTGCCAAGCACATTCCATTTTCCAAAGCAAGGGTGGCCGGCGTAAAACGCTCCAACAAGCAGCTTTTTCTGGGCAACTGCGATAAAGATACGGTTGCTCGCAACTTCAGCGAAAAAAGGAAACCAGAAACAAAAAGGATATCGTGTGCATAGCCATATCTGGCGATAAGCAATGAACAAGCGTTTCTTTAAGATATGGGCTTTCAGATGGGCCAGCAGCAAGATGAGCTGCTTTCCGACGGTCCGCCGGCCACCCCTGCTTTGGAAAGTGGAATGTGCTTGGCAATATCGCTATTCGCTGCGAGATCGGGCTACAGGTGGCAGCACCGTCGTCGCGCTAGTGTGGATAGGCGGTTGTCGGCGCGTATACAAACGCACACAACAGCGCTTCATTGTGAGCGATTCGACCCGATTTCCGGCAAACAAAATGCGTTGACTGCAGCTTTCTGGTAATATGTGTGCTCTTCATTCCCGAATTAATGCACGAAGCGCGGCGAACGTTACTATTACTTGCGAGAGAAGCGCATTCTGCCAACGAAACGGGTTGCTCGCCTTGGGCAACAGTCGGCGTTTTCGCAATGGATGACGTTTTCTTGTTTTATTTGTGCATGTTTAGCTTGTGTTCCACCTACTACGCACTGCCGTGGTGCGACTGAATTAAGTATTTACTTCTTGTTCATCTGGATACCCCCCAAACAAAAAGAAAACCCGTATTCCTGCACGATGAGTTTAAATAGCACTATGTCCACTGCGTGCTCAAATATTCATCCACATTTCTTATTCAGTTCTCCATGAAATTTAGGACAGTTGATAGGTTTACTGAGGAAAGCCTGGCAGCGCTTTAGCACTACGGAGACGTTTAACACGCACACGCTTGTTTTTATTCCAGTAACAGTACACAAAGGCAACTTTGCAGCATGGAGCTTTCTTCGATTGATTACTTGCACGACAGTAATGGAACAAAGGCCCAGTTATTAGACGGGACCAAAGTACGTTTTTTCATGCGAATAATGTCCGCTGCCTTCCGTCAATCTACTATTACAACGCAACACAAGCGCTCAAGATAATGTAAAGAAAAAAAAGATGTGGCTTCGCGTGAAATTACTACGACATAAATGTAAAGTAAGCCGTTTGGATTAATTTTGACCATCAGGGCTCTTTAACGCGTACCTTATTCTAAGTACACGGGTGTCTTTATATACATTTCGCCACAAGTGCGCAAGGCAACTCAGTTTTGCGATTTCCCTGTCATTCCATTTTCCGTTCTGTTTAGGGGCAATTTAAGTACCGAAGTGTCAGACGTGATTTGGCAGAAATATTTCTCTGCAGTAGGACCAGGACCGTACACAAGTAAACCCCGTCGCATAAACCTATAAACGACAGTCCTGAAGTTATACACCTAACCACAACGTGCAAGTGCATGAGAGCCTATTTTTTTAACACCGAGCCGCTAAAAGACTATATTCTCATGAGATTTAATACTTCTCATCTTTAGGACAACGCCAAGTGCACTTTGCAATGCGCTTGGACCACAGAGCGGCACCTACTGATATGACTCTCGTGAACGGAGGGTACGACGACCACACACAGCACTCTCGACAAGTGCACTCACTGATCTTATTACAGTACATATACAGCCGATCAAGGTCAAATGCTTCTTTGCATCGTGTTAGGCATACGTACGAGAGGTTAAAGTTGCACTAACGCAACGGAACAAACCGTCTTTTGAGGACCTGCATGACGTACGCGCACATGCAAAAACAACGTGGCTAGCAGACGACGCATGGAGGAATCAACACTAGGCGCGGTTCAGCCAGAAGCCGCCAGGCGGCGACTCCGCTCGATCTCGCGGCCAATCGGCGTGCTCGTGAATAACAGCGCCGCGTGTCGTAATTTTGC
Organism: Rhipicephalus sanguineus; assembly: GCF_013339695.2. NCBI lineage: Eukaryota > Metazoa > Arthropoda > Arachnida > Ixodida > Ixodidae > Rhipicephalus > Rhipicephalus sanguineus. Next base: position 194,223,115 of record NC_051178.1, read on the forward strand.
GGCTGCGGCCACCGTTCACTTGTGCTAATCTTCTTCCGTTTAGACTTACTTATTAGATTTGGGGGCAAGTTAAGGAATCCCAGGTGGCCCACCACTACCACGTAAAATGCTCTGTTGGGCGCGTTGGTTCATTATGTAATAGATTGAGCGCAAATGGGACGGGACAAAAGAAGACAAGACGACTAGACGAGCGCTCGTCTAGTCGTCTTGTCTTCTTTTGTCCCGTCCATTTGCGCTCAATCTACACTACCACGTGCCTCATAATCATATCGTGGTTTTGGTATGTAAAGCCTCAGAAATTGTATTACTCACATCACTTCTCTCTGGTAAACCTTTCACAAAACGCAGCCGAGATCTAGACAGACGCACGCTCACTGTAGTACTTGTCGCTCAAGGGAATTTGTTGCTCGGCTAGTTGGTTCATAATGCTAAACTGCAGAGCGCGAATCCGGGACGGCGCATAGAAGAGCACACACAGAGCTTGCCCTGTGCTGCGTGTGTTCTCCTATGCCCCGCACCAAATTTGCGATCTCCATTAATACTTGTCGCGATGTCTACGTTCATCAATTGTCGAGGCGCGCACTGCGATGAAGGCAAGGCACGTAGGCTGCCATGCGAGACCACCGCGAATGAGGCTGCGATGCGCACGTGCGTCTTATAATCAAAGCGAACGCCTCTGGAATCGTCGTCCGTTGCTCTCGGGCAGACACACAGGCGCCGTTAGGAGCATTCCTGGGGGAACCCGCGTTAAGCGGCACTCTTTTCGGGCGGCCGTGAGAGCGAGTTTTGAGAGACTGCAACCGCGAGACGCTAACAGGCCTTTGCGTGGTCGTCATTACCTCGGCGCGCGCGCGCGCGCCATCCCGCTAACCACAGCGCGCTGGCCCAGACAAATTAAAAGCTGCAGCGCCGGTGATTAGCGGGGACTAATGGCTTGTTCCCCGGGCAACGTCTACAGGCGCTGCTCTCGCCTAACGAGTGGCCCAGCGGCAGACAATACTTCCGCCTGAAACGAGATAAAATTGCGCCTTTTTTGGGGCAAACATTGGGCGCAACAAAGCGCTATCAAACGATGAGTCATGTGGCTAGAACTGGGGGCACGAAAATGGTGAAGGTGCGATTATTGTTGGAGTAAGAGATATGTTTTAACGGTATGCTCAAATGGAATGGAGTGTGGCGGTTTGCGCTTGGACTTCGGTTTTCCCCAGCATGATAAATTAAATGCACCGTGAAGCATAATCGGTCGTTCTTTGTTGTTGGCTTTTATGAGCCATTATCGTTTCTCTGCGATGCCATTTCGTTGGTGTAACCTTCTCTGTAATGCAGAAAGAGTTTGGGCATAGTTTATTTACATTTTGAATTGAATTGAACTTGAATATATATATATATATATATATATATATATATATATATATATATATATATATATATATATATAGTCATAGCACAGGATTATTCAAATCAGTTTCACCCTCGCGTGTGATTAGATATTTCACAGTGAGAGCGTCTCGGCGCGGTGACTGGCATGGATCGTAACAGGATGGTGATAATCGAGCAGAGATATCACCTCTTTAAGCGCTCTTGTTCGAAGAGATGCAAGTCCTCGTTATGAACATTAGTTTAACTTTAGCTTGCCTCGACGCCGCAATGTATCAAAATGAAAAATAAAATAAAAGACGAGCGCAGTTGTCCTGTGATTTACCGGTCACATCAGTGTACCACTGAACGCTTTTTATACCACGCTATATAAAATTTGAAAAAAGCAGATTTTCATTGGAATTTTAATCATGACCTGCAGCAAAACGCAACGTAGTTGATCGTGTCCCGTTGGAATGTTTATTTAGTAATAATTAAATCAATTTTCGTTGCGTTGAAGCTTCCCCTTGAAGCGTTACAATAAAAATTATGCAAGAAATATTGATTGTTAGAACTGACAGTGACGGTAGCGGCATAGCAATGCGCTTTAAATGCTGGTAGACGCTGAAGGTAGGCGAATTTCTGTCCTCTTTAAGCGCTATAGCAACATTCATTGCTACTGCGTGTCGCAAAGTAGCTTCACAAGCAAAATTTTAAAATCGGTGAAAGAGTCTTGTCGAGATGCCCTCAGGTATTTGACTCTTGCACTTAAGTGTGATCGGCTGAATCAATATCTATATTCTATCACGTCGACAGTCGTCGTCAGGCACTTGTAGTTGAAAAATATGCCTATGTTTTAACGAGCAGTTTTATTTAGTTTGTGATTGGAGGAAATAATCAGAAAAGTCGTGCCGAGAAGTGTCAGAAAGGAACATTTAGTGACAGGCGTAATTTCTTGCCGAGATTGCACTAAGGTCCATTCGACGTGTAATACCTAGAATTCAGGATCATTGTGTTGGGCACGTCACTTGTTTTAAGCTCTTTTTTTTTATTGATATGATATATAAGGAGATGTTGGCGCACAATTATGGCGCCGGCTACTCCTTAGCCCTTGAGTGAAACTTGAACACATATCTTAAAGTAAAACATACAAGGCAGTTCATGTAAAATAGAACTCTCGGGCACACATATGCAAAAACACACTTATAGGCACATATCACAACAAAATGATAAAGAAATGTTCCAAAGACAGCGAATGAAGTCTCTGATAATGTCCGTCGTTAATATTTGGTCCGACCAGCACAAAACAGCAGAGCACACGTCTGGTCTTTACGAAGATGTATTCGCTCGTGAGTACATAACAGTCGATACGTTATTGACTTCAGCACACACATATGATGGGTGTCATATGATAAGTACGACATGTGTTATACAAATGAAAGTTCGGTATTTCTTAGTACTTGTCAGCAATGCCGCTGTCTTGTAAGAAACGTGTTAACGCTTTTAAAGCTTGCGTCTGTAAAACTCTAGTTGGCCACGGGCCCGGAAGTTTAATCAAGCTAAACGGTCTGCGGTCTAATGCCAACAGTTCCGATTTAAGACGGCGTCGCGGCGTGTCATGATGTGGACAGTCTATGAGAAGGTGACATACGTCTTCATCTATAAATCCACATTCGCATTCGGGAGTTTCAGCTCTACCAATTCTGTGCAAAAAATGTTTTGTGTATGCGGTGCCTAGCCTGAATCGGTGAGTAAGAGTTTCCATACTTCTATCTAATGCTATCGTAATTTTGAATTCAATGAATGGATCGATGTGATATAAATCACAGCTCTTTGAACTTTGGTCAAACCAAGCAGTTTTGCTCATTCTGAAAGTTGTAGCCTTTATAAGACCACGCAATTCATTTTTCGGAATTGGTAAAGAAATAGTAACATCTTTACGATGTGCTTGTCGTGCCGCTTCATCGGCAGCTGTGTTTCCAGGAATGTTGCAATGGCCAGGTATCCACTGGAATTTGATTTCATGTTGCGCCTTGCCTGCTTTGGTGAGCTCTTTAAAATTTACAGATGCCGGTCATGGCGAGGAAACGACGTATGTGCGTGGGATCGACTCATTGTCGCTTGGTCGATCCATCTTTTAAAGTTTGAGGCTTTCGAACTCCATAATAGCGGCAATGAGTTTTGTATACACGTAAGCATAGTCTGCATGCAACACTTATTATGCTGTTGAAGTTCATCTCTCTCAAGAATCAAGCGGTCAGAAAACGGCTCTCCAGTAATCCCGCGATCACCGCGCTCGTGTTCAGAAGAAGTGAAATGTTGCCGGCGAAGACCGTTGCTAATGACAATATGCTTTGCCACAACAGGCATTGCGACATCGTCGCTGGGTGCCCTGACCAACCGGCGCGAAGCGGCTTGTCCAGGTTCAGCTGACACAGCAGCGATAGAGAGAGAGGAGGAGCGCGCCGGCTCCCCGCTAACGCGTTCCGGTAGCCGGTGGAGGCGACGGGCCGCCTTCTATCCCTAAGAACCTTTTTCAAACCATTAGTGCCAAACGCGCCAACATGCTCTGATTCGTCCCAAAGGAGTGAGGACGGCTTGAAGCAGCATAAAAAGGAGTACGAAAGGACAGGAAAAAAAAATTGCGAGGCTGAAATAAAGAAAAACAGAGAAGAGCAACTACTCACCTGCCGGTCGCATCGAAGTCGGAAATCCCAGTCGGCGAACGGCGCGTTCCGCCGGCAGAAGCCAGTGCGATCGCCCGCAGCGCGCCCAGTGCAAAGTAGCGAGGCTTTCGCCGGTGGCGCCACCTGAATCTGCGCCCGGGAACCCCGGGGAATGCGTCAATCGGTAAAGGCTTGCAGCTTTCGTATCAAAAGCCCACCCCCCGTTCGGTCTCATTCTCTCCTTCGTGCGTTTGATGGCGCCGGTCTGGATCGGTCGCTTCTGGATGCGTTCACGGCCGCCCACCTGTTAGAGATGCGCCGTGAAGCCGATGTTGGCTCAGGCCAATCGATTCACTTGTGCTGGAGGAGAGACCCTCAAGGGGTCCGCCGATAAGGAGCGGTTATTAAACATAGACGCGCAATAAATCTCTATCGTTTCTTGTGGCGCTGCCATGAACGTCGTCAAAGTGCTGTTGGTGCGCGAATAAGAGCTCATCTGCAAATAAGGGCATACGAGAAATCCTGTAGACTGTTCAGATTATTGCCTGCTTCCAGCAGTAAGCTCTCCTGAGCCTCTGCAAAAGTAAGCACCGCAATGCAGATAGAGATCATTAACCACGGCGACAGAGTGGGCGCGTTGAAAGGGGACGCTTAGTAAAAAAAAAAAAATGAAGCGATACTCCTACTTGACTGACTAAGTTCGTTCTTTTGGTCCATTATTATCTGCGTGAAATGACATCGATATTATGCTGCCAGAGCTCAGCAAAAACGTGCGGTAGCCGATACTTGAAGGAAGCATTGTCAAAGTATTCGAAATTCTTCACGTAGCAAGTAATTTACAAAAATTGATATACGCTACACTCGCCCAATAGGGTCACGTTCAAAAAGGAGTGGTTGTATTTGTCCATGGATTAGACGACATCGGGTCGTGTAATTCGACCTTTCGTGCACATCGATGAATTTGGGGGGGGGGGGGGGGGGGTGTTCACGTAACTCTCTTGTTTCATAATCCGATCCACATGCTTCGATTTTGAAACTAAATCCGCCATGCTTCCTTACTTCAACTTTGAGACCAAATGTGTCGCGCGATCCGAGTATATACAAACACCCATCTCGATATTCGCTCATGCATGCTATCTGGTGTTCAAGTTTATATTGCGATAGAAAAGAATTGGATTTTGAAACGCATGAAAGCTGCTCATTTCTTTTTTGCCTCGCTTTGTCCTTCATGTTTCGACCCATAGTGAGGCGCCTTTCGGCGTTGGAAAATGATATCATTACAGATTGTGCAACGAACGTTACCTGCGCAGTTCTACCCGCACATGAATCACTTATTGCGAAAATGTCTGATTGTTCGATGATCGAAAATGTCCGCGGTACCCTAGCATTTGCTATGTGATATACATCAGATGTACACATCCTCATGCGACGAAATGGACCGTGAGGAGATGCGAGATGCAGTTCGGCGCGTGTATTTGGTGCGTTCGCCGCGAAATGCAATGCACTCATGATTCGCGCAAACGGGATTCTCTTTGCGATTCGTCCACGTAGGCAAATCGTGATATAAACCTGGCCTTGCATCTCTTGTAGTTACTTTTTTTTGTAAATATTTACATTAGTAGCGCACATGATGTCAGTATTGGAGTAGGAAAGGTGCACAGAATTTCAAAGGGCTAGCGAACATGTTCGTAGGTGACAGGGCGGACGGAAAGCTGTTGCTAAGCGTGAGAAACCACAAATATCTCATGGTAGTGTGTGGGCCGTGCGGGTATGTGTTAACATATAGGACATAATACATACTACAAGGCGTATGGAAGCATTTCCGCGGGAAGAGACACGTGAAAAATCAAGAGTGAAGTCTGTTTCATGGTCAATGCCACACTTACCGACGCCACTCTCGATGGACAACGACTGGCCTTAGCATGGTACAAACCCTCGACGCTACTGCCCATTCATCTTTCATGGTCGGACACCAACGCCGATGCGTATGCACTCCTCCGCGAAACTACCGCAGCATATTGGTCCTTACCAAGTCACCGTCACCGCCGTCTTCGCGAACTCGATCCAGACATGTACGTTCAAATACCGCCAACCATGAAAATGTGCAGTACAAGCTTACTGCACAAATTAACACTGGGTGTGGCATTCACACGTCGTTACCTACACCTTATCAGCCGTGCAGACAGTCCGAATTGCGAGGTATGTGACGATCCTGAGACTACTGAACACCTCTTGTGCGTCTGCCCGTGATATACCATACAAAGAATATTGATGGCTACCTTCTTGTTGAAATCTGTCAAGCAACAAGTATCGGAAAAAGTCCTGTTGGGACCTCCACCTCGTCATCAGCGCGGTATTCTAAAAGCTCAGAACAAGTTTTTGCGCTAGACGGAACCAGACAAGAAACTAAATAGTTTTTGACATTCATGGTTTTGCTTCATCCCCACCCTCATCCTCATCATCAATACCTCCTCTCTCCTCTCTTCCCCCCGTCCCCCCTGCCCTTTCCAAACGCTGAGTAGCTGGTCAGAAAATTGATTCAAGCCGACCTCTCAGCTTTGATGTCATCATAAATCTCTCTCTCTCGACCGGTGAGGCTAAGCGCTACATATGCAGAACGGACAACGCGAGGCCTGCACAAGCAGAACTTTTGGCCATCTGGACCGCTTTACAGGATAACATAGCGCCATCAACTATGTACAGTGACTCATTTGAAGCAGTAAAGGACATAGATAATCCAAACACCGATGTGACAACGTTAGGTCCGCAAGATTCTCCTGCACAAACAGAAGAATGGCATTCACACTAGAGTCACCTGGATGCCGCGTCACCTGGGGATTCAGGCGGGAGGTAACGAGGTGGCACACAGTCTTACCACCTCAAGTGCTGGAGTTCTGCCTTATCATCCCTAACATCTCCTATGTGGATCTCGAGATCTCGGTATCCACCCCTACGCAAATTTGCCGCCTCACTCTCACTTTGAAATGGCACGACGGAGACGCTTCCTCAAGTATATTAACTGGGAGAGACTCAAATACGTATGGTATGGATAACTTTATTTATGTCCTGAGGATTCAGTCCAGGACTGATGCGGGCCGCTCCCATGTCGGGACAGAGAGGCCAAGCCCTTCTGCCGCCACACGGGCCCTCTGGACAGCCCTGAGTTGGTCCGCCAGCACGTCACTGTGCAGCATTCGCTGCCACCACTGTTCACCTTGAGAACCATCACCGGCCAACGCTGAGCAGCGCCAAAGCATGTGGTCTAAATCGAGCAAACCCCCGCACTTACTACAATAGACTGAAATCCCGCAGTCCGGATTAATTTTATTCATGACGACCGGGTTAGGGTACGTCCGCGTCTGCAGAAGCCTTAACGTAACCGCCTGTGGCCTGTTTAATCTAGAATGTGGCAAGGGGAATGCCCTGCGCCCTAGGTAATAGTGCTTGGTGATATCGTTATAAGTTAATAGCTGGTCCCTAAACTCAGGAGCGGGAGATCCGGCCTCCTCAGGGAGTGCACGGCACACTAATCCTCGTGCCTCCCTGTGCGCCACCTCGTTGAGGTTACGCGGGGCTCCCTCCACTGACCCCATGTGCGCCGGAAACCAAGTAACTGTATGCGAAGTGATGTCCCTACCCTGCAGCAGTCTGTAAGCCGGTTCTGCAACAACTCCCCTCGAGAAGGCTTTAATCGCAGATCGCGAGTCACTAAAGACTAAAACTCTGCCTGAATCAATGAGTGCTAGAGCAATAGCCACCTGCTCAGCGACCCCCGGATTTTTTGTGTAAACGGAAGCGGCATTGCGAACGCTCCCTTTGCCATCTACCACCACCACCGAGTAAGCATCTTTCCCATTAATCCATGCAGCGTCAACAAACGCCGACTCCTCCTCCCGATCCTTTGCCTCTCGCAACAGAGCCCTGGCTCTCGCCTTTCGCCTCCCTACATTGTGCACAGGGTGCACATTCCGCGGAAACGGATGAACCATGATATTAGCCCTAAGGTTCGCGTTCAACTCGTATAGACGCTCCCCATCGCGCGACGCAACCACCGATTCTCCAATTGTCTCTAAGATATACCTACCCGCCGGTGTACCTAGCAACCGCTCTTTCTGTGCCGTACGCTGAGCCTCCGCAATTTCATCCAAAGTATTATGCAATCCCAACCGCAACAACATATCGTTTGACGTACTCACAGGCAGACCAAGAGCCGCCTTAACGGCTTTTCTAATTAAAGCGTCCAATTTGTCTCTCTCCCCCCTTTTCCAATTTAGCATAGCTGCCACATACGAGAAATGGCACAAAATAAACGCGTGAACTAACCGCATCGCGCCTTCTTCTCCTAATCCCCTATGCCTATTAGAGATCCTTCTGATAAGTCTTATGGCCTCCTGCGTCCTCTTGGTAATACGCTGAATGGTTATATTATTCGATCCATTTGCTTCAACTACCAAGCCGAGGACTCTGATAGCCTCTACTTTTGGTATCAGTGACCCATCCCTAGTATGGAGTGTAATGCAAGTCTCAACTTCTGGTACCCAATCCTTGGGCCTCCGACCTAATTTCCTAGATTTGAAGATTAACATCTCCGACTTTTTAGTGGAGCACTTGAGCCCCATAAGACCCAAACACTCTTCCGTAAGCGTTACCACTTCCTGCAGCCTAGCCTCAAGCTCTCCGTCACTACCACCGACACTCCATACAGTAACATCATCCGCGTAGATAGTATAGCCAATACCCTCGACAGTGTCCAGTACATTAGCCAACTTTGACATCGCCAGATTGAACAACATAGGCGAGAGGACGGATCCCTGCGGCGTACCACGACAACCCAATTTAAAGACTTCCGACTTGATCTCCCCTAACCTAAGACATGTCCGTCTATCCATAAGGAAAGCCTTAACAAAATGGAAAAGCCGTTGCCCCAGATTCAAGTCCGACAGCACTCGTAGAATAAAAGAGTGTCGGAGATTATCAAAAGCTTTTTCCACATCAAGTCCAAGTAGTACTTTAGTATCCCTCGTCCGCCGATCAAGTAGCTGATGCTTAATCCTGATCATAGCATCCTGAGTCGAGAGGCCGGGCCGAAATCCTATCATCGAGGGCGAAAAGACCCCATTGTCCTCAACATAACGTGTCAGCCTATTTAAGATCACATGCTCAGCCACTTTCCCCAAACACGATGTCAGCGAAATTGGTCTGAGATTTTCAAGCCCTATGGCCTTCCCTGGTTTCGGGATGAGAACTGTAGTACCAAGTTTCCACTCTTCTGGGAAAGATCCTTCCTTCCATTGGCTGTTTATCTCCCGCGTAAGGAACTGAATAGACCCCTCGTCTAAATTCCGTAACATTTTATTTGTAATGCCATCCGGCCCTGATGCCGATCGACTATTAAGATCCTGCAACGCCACCCTTATATCACTTTCAGTAAATTCATCATCCATAATTCTATTCTCATTCCCACTATATTCCAGGACAACGTCAGGCGTGTCCTGCAAGTTCTCCAACGGAAGGTATCTGTCAGCCAAATCCTTCAGTACCTCCTCCTCCGTGGAGTCCCGACACGCCTGATGGACCAGCTTACCTATTATCGTCCTCTGATTAGACTTAGTGTTTGTCTCATCCAGTAAATGTCGCAACAAATTCCAGGCGCCTCCCCTTTTAATGCCACCATCAATCGAATTACATACTTCATCCCATTGCTGCTTGCACAATACCCGACAATGGTCTTCAATTTGCCGATTAATCATTGCTATACGCTTTCTAAGCCTTCTGTTCAACCTCTGACCCTTCCATCTCGCTAACATTGACTGCTTCGCTTCCAACAAATGCGCCAGACGACTATCCATTTGCTCTGTGTCAATATCTGTTTTAATTTCTTTAGTGGTTGCCTCAACGTCACTTTTAAGCTGACCAGTCCACTGTTCTAAGGTCAACTCACTACCCTCATCTTCGTTTCTCTGCGTTCTGCGTTTCCTAAATGCATCCCAGTCAACAACCCTAAATGTGCGCTCCTTTTTTTTAGATATTACCAAAGTAATCATAAGTATGTAATGATCGCTACCAAAATCTATATTAGAATTTGACCAAGAGGAATCCACCACCCCCCGAACAAAAGTAAGATCCGGTGTCGAATCTCTACATGTCGACGTGCCGCATCGAGTGGGATACGAAGGGTCTGTAATCAGAGATAAATTCAAGTCTAGTGCCTGCTGCCATAGTCTCTCCCACTTAGTAGTGCTATAGACATACTTCCATACATTATAGGGGGCATTAAAGTCTCCTCCAATAAGCAATGGCGCATTCTTAGCTAGACTGGCTGCCTTGTTCAAGAGAGATTTGAAACTCTGTTTCGTGTCTCGGGGGCTACTATACAAGTTAAGCAGGTAGACGCTCCTCTGACATGCCCCTTGCCGACCTAAAATTACTTCCACCATAATATATTCAATCCTGCAATCCGCCATGTGAAGATCATGCCTAGCATACGCCAACCTTCTATTAATGAGTGTTGCGAGCCCTCTGCCCTGCTCATTACCTTTAACCTCCGCTTTGAAACCGGTTAAGGTCACGCTAGACGTTAGGGTTTCCTGTAGCATGATGACCTGAGGTTTCACACTACCCGTTCTAACAAACTGCTGCAGGGACGCCTTCTTATGATTGAATCCCCTACAATTCCACTGCCAAATACTAAATGAACTATTTATTGGAGCCGCCATCTTGACCATGTAAATTCGGTTTACTTAAGGTGAGCTTAATGCCACTAGGAGATTTATCCTGCTGGGCAAGCGGCCGAGAGCACTCCCGCTCCATAACAGGAACCACCGTCTCATTTAGATAGACTTCAATTTTGCCTAATCTCTGATCCGTGACATTTTCTCGCTCTTCTATCCGCTCCAATCTATTAATGACCTGATTTACGCTTTCTTGCAATGCCGCCATCATTTCTTTAAGGTCGGAACCAACCTTGGCCTGAACCCGCACAGTCGAGGAGAGGGCCCTCTTTTTCGGAGCTGGCGTCTCCTCGTCAGCCATGTTCTCTTTAGCAACCTCCACAGACCTTGGTACCTCAACCGGGCCATCAGGTTTGCTACCCTGACCTGAGCTACCGCTGTTAGCGGACTGTAAGCTTCTCTTAAGTTCAGCTATCTCTTTTACAAGCCCTTCAATGGCTGCTTTTAAGCTATGATTTTCTTTCTCCAATTGCGCAATCCTGTCTTTATCCCTATTACCAGACACATGCTCCTGGCTCTGCTCACGCGTTCGGCCGGTGTTGATGCTGCCCTTGACCTTGTCAGCCCAGGTGGCCCGGCCTCCAGCTGCACCGCCGCCTCCACCAATAGACACAGAGCGGCTCCTGGGGGCTGGAGTCCCAGACGATGACTGCCGCCTCGACTTTGACCGGCTCCGAGAGCGCGAGCATCCCCTAGAGCGTTGGGGGACGCTCGCCAGCTGCGCCGCTTCGGCTGCTTCTTGTTCCGCTGCTAGCTCCGCCCTGGCTCTCTCCTGTCGTCGAACACGCACGACGTAGGGAACCTGGTACCGTTGTCTGCATTGTTTATCCGCCGTCAGGTGTCGGCCGCCACAAAGTTTGCAACAAGGCTCACAGTTATGGTCCTCTTCAGGGTTCCGAGCCCCACATCCTCGGCATTCAAGACAATCGGGCGCCGGACAGACATCCGCCCGATGTCCAAGCTTGCCACACACATAACATATGTCCACTTGCTTTCGATACAAGTAACACCGGACCAAGGTTGGCCCATACCTAACAAAATTGGGCACTCTTAAGCCGTCGAAGACAATGATGACTGAGCCTGTATTCTTGATTCTTTTGACCGCCATAGCCAGTGGATTGCGATCATTCACGATGTTCCGCTCAAGGGTCACAGGGCCATCCATAATGTCCACATTGCGAATGACCCCTTTACACGTCGTGTGTGGGGCCGTCTCGTACGCACTGACTTCAAAATCCTTGTCCGCCACTCTGATTGACCTGATTCTCACATATCGTTCAGCGTTGTTCCTTTCTGGCGTACTAGCCACCAAGATGTTTTGCATAAAGTTGGGGCAGATAACATCTTCTGTAGTCTGCTCAGTAGTGAGGCCTGCCGCCTCGACGATAGCCCTGCCCACCGTTGTGGGGCTAACTTTCTCCAAATTCAATCCACCCCGTGGGCGAATGACTATCTTGATGTGCTCTTCTGGCATCGGCGGCATTCGCGACGCCTTCACAATGCGTTGCTTGATTACCAAGCCTTCGCGCCGTTCACCCGCGCCCCTTCGTTCAGCCATCTCGCCTTGTGAACCGTCATCGCCTAATCCAGGCTTCGTCAGAGCTCTTGATTTTCGGCTGGGCACCGTCCGCCATCCCAGGTCTTCAGTAAATTCCTCTGTCGGGAGCACCTGCCCTTCGACTTGCATTGCTGCCATGCCGGACGCGCGCGTCCCTCCACGTATAGGGCTACCAGACGCTGGGCCAGCTCCCGGCCAACGCGGCGCGAGCACAAAAGTCCAAATAAATTCCAAAAAAGGGTGGCCCACCTCAAAGTCAAGTATCCGCCGAATCCTCTCGTCTTCACGGATCCGATGATGTCAAATTTGCACCACACAGTGACCAAAAAAGCCGCGGAAACATTCGCAAAAACGGAGCCGATGTGAACGCGTCCGCTCACCTCGGCGGCCGCAGCGTCTCACTCAAATACGTTACCCCCTCGTATTCTTGAGAACCAAGCGCTCAGCCGATCCACGGAAACATTTATAAACAAAGAACTTGCCGAAACAACCACTACCCCTTACATAATTCATGATGGCGGTCTCTTGCTCACCGGAAGAGGGCCATTGACACCCTCTGGATATGTACCTTTTGCCACTCTTCATGCATAGGCAACATGGAGCACCTCATTTCACACGGTCCTGCACTACATACTCATCGAAGGAACAGCTCCATTTTTCTACATCCCGATTTGGAAGCGGTACGAAAGGACGTACTCGAGCACCTTGATGAACATGTGACATTAGCCCACTTCGGAGTTACTAGCGGCTTGGCGCGCGTCATTTAGTGTGTGCTTACCACCCCTCATTCAATCTCTTCATGAGTGACCTTCAACCCTCTCTTTTCCTAATGAAATAATTTATCTATCATCATCATTCATGGTGCTTTGTCATTTAAACGGGCATCTCCATAGAGTAAGTTACACGTCTTCAGTTTGTTAAAGGCTAGATGCAACAAAATTTAATTTCTTTTTCGCCAAATCCATTATAAATGGTTTGTACATACTAGCGAATCAACCTTGGTAAATGTACAGGCTTGGTAATTGTCTCTTGGTGATCCCGTAAATGATCACCAATAACTTGTGCGCATTTCAATGCCTTTGTTCTGTCTCCTTAACGTGAACTAGAATATCGGCTGCCCTGTTCAGGACGTTTATGTCATGAACTAAGCGACGTAATGAGGCATAAGCGTTAATTACGTCATTTACTTTCAGCAAATTATTTAAGTCTCGTTGATAACCACTTCGAAGTATTTGGTTAGATGAATGTTTGTCAAAGCCTCTAGAATTTTATTTACGCGAGATATTTGAATATACGATCGTGCAGACGCATCCATGATTTATAAACAACATACCGCGAAATGTTGGCTTTTAGCTCGGACGTTGTTCATGACTCCTTTGGGCAACGGTATGAAAGCGTTGCGAGAAACAATTTTCATTTTAGTCTTTTTTTTTTAATTTTAAAGAGGTCCGGTATTACTGCAGTGACTGAAATGTCCCTATTCTATTGGAGTTCGGGCCGGTGTAACACACTCTGATGTCACTCGAACGAAATGTTATTCACGAGGCACGCGAGAGACCAGAAACGCTGCGCACAACGTTCTTTGAAATTTGTGATTAGACTTGCATACCTTGCAGAATGCGCGGATTTCCGCTCATATATTTAGCAGACCTGTCGAAGGAGTCACTGGTGCTACCTAGTGTCGCGGGAAGAATACTCCTATTGCAACCAGATCGATACAATCGCTGAAGCTAAGAGGGCAGCGCCATCTGTGAGACCACTGTTGAGTTCAAGGTACAAAAAGCACCGAAAAGCCCACAGGTCGCACTATGACTTCTACCCGACTAGGAAGACTACACGCAGACGACGTAGACGAGGATATTATCAGTGGAAGATGCTGTATCGTGGTTACGCTGCGGAGAAATTGTGCGTAATGTGCAGTGATCCCCGACGGCAGCTTTTCCGGGAGACCTCAAGGTGTTCGAGAGGTACTAAAACGATGAACCGAGATGAAAATGCTGAATTAGCAGGATGACGATTACTTGTATTTCAGCTGACAAGCACGGAAACTGAATTCGCAAAGTATTTTTTGTTCGCGAAATCTTTTTGAAATCGCTAGGCCGCCTTCGTTGTCTTTATGTTCACTGCCACTAAAGGCTTTTCATTTAGGTTCTTTTTCATAACGAGGACCTCACTAAAGCCACTAAAGGCTGGCACTTGTTCACACAAACTACAGTAACTGCTTCGTGAATACGGGATTTATGAGATCCTAACGGCCTTAATATCATCGAAGGTGTCTGGTCAGTGGCAAAGAGCTCGTACGGCCGAAAAGCTCGATAATTTTGAGCCCAAGGGCCGCGCTCACTAGGATTTATTTTGTATGTGCTCCTTATAATTGGCTAGCTAACACTGGCTAGTTATAAGCTAGCCAACGCTGGTTGGTTATTATTGGCTAGCTATAAGCCGGAATTTTTTTCTTGCGCTGCAGTTATAGCGTATAATTTTTTAGTCAATACGAGGTCAAATTTTTAGAAACTTCTAGTTAGGATTTGATGCGGCAAAAAGTGGATTTTCTTGTTTTAGAGGCTTAAATTGGCAACTTAGTTTATTTAAAATAAGGTAAACCGAGTAGTTGTGACCATTTTCTGGCGGCGGTTACTCTTTTTTTGTCTTGGCTTGATATCATATAAGCAATTTACAAGCATAAATCGATTTTAAAAGAATAAAGGAGGATGGTGGAGAGGGCTGCAAGAGTGCAACATAAAATTTCACTGGGATTGGGCTAGCCACCGTTGCTAAGATGTCCTGTGTCATTGTCAGCTGCATTTTTTTTCTTGCGCGTAATTATAGCGTATGATTTTTTAAAGAAATACATGATCTGATTTTAAGAAACTCATCCTACTACCGATTTAACAGAAAGTTTCTTAGATGACGAAAAATTCGTTGTGGTCCGGAATTTGTCGACTAAGAAGTTTCGTTCCTGAGAAATCCGCATAGATTTCTAAGTAGCTTCAGGCTACATACGGGTAAATGACAATGGTTTCCTTGTCATGACCGTTGCTCCATCTGGCGGGCTTTCGTATAACTGGCTTATTAAGGTGACTGGGCACCCTCCCTGCTTTTCCCTCTTTTATCTCTCTCTCCCTTGACTGGGCACCAATGTGGGAAATAAGAACGTTATCGCCTGGAACGAAAAGCACGTTCACGCTTCGGAACTTTCTAGAATGTTGTCACTGTTTCTGTAGAGAATGCATCTGCTAAACCCGATAGCGTGCAGTACGTGAACACCTCCGTACGATGGAAAATCGGATAGAGTAAGCGAAGGTCCAAAGAAGTATGCACATAAATTATGAAGGTTGAAACAGAGCACACGAATGTCGGTAACAAGTAGGTGGGTAGCGTTTAAATTAGCAGAAGTGATTTGAATAAAACGGAAAACGCCATCAGGGATGCCAGAAAACTGGATAGAGTCGACAAAAATTACATGGAATTTGGAGATTGCTTCGGCTCTGAACTTCCGCTTGGCGGCACCAGCAAGTTTTTGCAACGGATACTGCCGTCTTAACAGGTTAGGTATGCGGAAGCCCGCCAGGTGGAGCAACGCTCATGAAAAGCAAACCATTGCCATTTATTCGTCTGTAGCGTGAAGCTACCAGGAAACCCACGCGGATTTCTCAGTAATGAAAGTTCTTAGCTGAGTACGATTTCCAGGTCGCAATGAATTTTCCACCATCTGATAAACATTGTGAAACACCGATATTAGGGTCCTTGTTGTTTGCGCTACAATCGAACGGATGGCACATCTTTGTTTTTTTTTCCTTTTTCTGATACACTAATCTTCAAGAACAAATTAGCAGTGCAGCAACACTTGCGTCACTCGGCGCTAACTGTCCACATTCGTTGCTATTTAAGAGATTCTTTCCACCAAAAAATGTAGGTATGTCGATTGGAGTATTCAATCAATAGATCACCCTCTTTGCTGATTAGGTTTTTCTCGGCTGTTTTTTTGCGTTGTGCTGCTGAAAACTAGATCATCGGTTCAGTTCCCGACAGTGGTGGTCGCATTACGATAGGGTGGAATGTGTAAAGGTTTGCGTATTGAAGTGAACTTCAGGGAAACCCAGATGGATTCAGTTATTCCGAAGCCCATGACTACCTTGTATCTCGCAGCACGTGTGTTCGTTTAATTGTTAAAACACATGTCCTGACTTGAGTGTTGCTTTAAAAGAAGTGCTTTTTCTGTAATAAAAACACGAAATACTTACGTTATACTTACGGCCATGGCAAGTCGAGTAGCCCCCATATGATCGTAGACATCGCAGTCGCTTTCAACATGGTTAAACATGGATAATCATATCGTGGTTTTGGGACATAAAGCCCCAACAGTTATCACTTTCCTTACGTGTCAATGTGTGTGATCGCGGATACTATGTTGGTTGAGACTCTGTATCACCTGTGGCACATACCTGCGTAACATTAACCCTGGTTCAAGGCCATGCTGCGAACCCTCACAATATTGCTGCTGACCAACAGGCACACTGCCCTCCTAATACAGACCTCCCATCTATTCCCCTTCCACCTCAACCCCTAAATACACTCCGTGCCCGTAAAAATGTTCTCCGGCAGGATACACGCGCTCTTATCCCACCGTGTGTCTGC
Source organism: Rhipicephalus sanguineus (assembly GCF_013339695.2). Taxonomy (NCBI): domain Eukaryota; kingdom Metazoa; phylum Arthropoda; class Arachnida; order Ixodida; family Ixodidae; genus Rhipicephalus; species Rhipicephalus sanguineus. The sequence continues at coordinate 194,240,064 of NC_051178.1, forward strand.
TCTCTCCCCCTTCACCTTACTAGGGCGGAGGAAGTTGTGCTTAGGAGGCTTCGGGCAGGGGTGGCCCTTACACCGGCTGTTATTTCAACATGGAACTGGTCGCATTTACCAGTTGGTTCTACATGCCCGTACTGTTCTGTTCCGGTGATACAAGCAGATGCATACCACCTTATATGGACATGCCAAGGATTACAGTCGGAACGCTCCCGTCATCTCCTGCAAGCTGGTCTTCGCTACAGTGACACAAACAGTTATGACCGATGGATACATGACAACACATTCCACAAGACACTTCTTCACTTCATACACAACACCGGCCTAACGGCGCACATTTAACACAAATATACAAAACAAATATTATGCCTTAAGGGCAAGTCTATGTCGCAAAAAAAAAAAAGTGTATGTGCCACAGGTGACTGAGAGAAAGGGTTTCATGACGTACGCAACAGGTATTTTGCGTTATTCATCCCCTGCTATGCCAATTTTGGTATATTACAAGTTGTGGAGACGACCAGGAGAGCGCCCAGACGTAGGCGGCTAGATAGATAGATAGATAGATAGATAGATAGATAGATAGATAGATAGATAGATAGATAGATAGATAGATAGATAGATAGATAGATAGATAGATAGATAGATAGATAGATAGATATATAGATAGATAGATAGATAGATAGATAGATAGATAGATAGATAGATAGATAGATAGATAGATAGATAGATAGATAGATAGATAGATATATAGATAGATAGATAGATAGATAGATAGATAGATAGATAGATAGATAGATAGATAGATAGATAGATAGATAGATAGATAGATAGATAGATAGATAGATAGATAGATAGATAGATAGATAGATAGATAGATAGATAGATAGATATTAACCACACGAGGTTATTCGATTAGCTATTCTTCCAGGAGCAAATACATAAGAGCGGATGATAAAAGAAAAGGAAAAAGTCTCTTTAAAATCACTGGAGAATCACTGGAGAAGAAACTTGATTTCTTATTCTTACAACACTTGTTTAACACTGACGGCACATCATCTCTGAAACATTCCAAACAGTTGCATTTTTCGGTTTATCTTTTTGCCCCACAGTTTTAGTTTAGGGGACGTTAGCGGCTCGCGTACCCAAAAACACGACGTGTGCTTTCCTTTTGCCGGAACATAAGCAACTCGCGTGTCTAACATAAATCTTTCGAACAATCGTCATCTATCTTGTGTTCTTTTCCTTGCTATAACGCCGGACACCCGGAACTTTCAGGTAGTGAGCGGCGTGCGCGCAATCAGCGTGACGTAGCATGCTTGATAGAAAAGTGGCGAGCAAGCGCCGAGATTCCAAGAAAGTAAACGAAGCAAGCCAGATGAAGATTATTTTTGTGGAACAAAAGGAGATGCTAGAGCGTGCAACTGATTTTAGGGAAAAGTATCGAAAACAAAAGGCTGCATAGTAGAGGCACTTTTATTGTGTCATCGCTGCCCTTGGTCTGTTCAGGCTGCTGGATTAGCGGGCCGTTTCCTTGTATTGCTGCGACACTTCCTTTGCCTTCTGTTCCTGGAATAGAATTGAGCAGGAGGGGGGGGGGGTAGAAGGTAAAGGGTTCGTAGACGAGCAACTAGTGGGGATTGAACACGAGGGGCGGACGCATCGTACGCGTCCAAATTTCAGTTTGCTTTCACGACCTTTTGTGTAAGAGCTTTTTTAAGAACACTAGAGGGAAAAACAATCTCACTGGTGTGGTATTAGAAACACGATGCGTTTATATTTAGATCAGCACTTCATCTTATAGCTTTTATATGTACAGCAGCATCCGGTTGATCATCGCCCTGAATGCCGCAGTGACTTGGTATCTACTGGAATATTATGTTGTGCACTTTCCCAATGAACTCATTCTCTCTCTCTCTCTCTTTATATGTGCAGAGAGTAGTGGTAACGTAGTTCACATAAAGAACGTAGACGAAAAATATCTGTGCTAGTTTCTTAGAACTGCTTTGCAAAAACGCTTGTGTGTACATCTCAATCATTACACAAATTCACCGTGCCGTTTTCAAGCATGCTGTAGGCTTGTCCCATAGTAAGAAAAGAATGGACTTAATAAGGGAGAAGCTTGATAATAATATTCTCAGAATGTAAAGCGATTTGATATTAGAGAACAAGAGGAATTAAACACATGTTCGATAGATCTCTTTTACGTGCTTTCATTTGGTGATATACTGCCATAGTGGCTTTCGCTCCACTATTATTTGCATCGCTTTCACAGTGGACAGCGTCTGTGAACGTAACGCAAATAGTGTGCGCTCGGCTCCCCTCGATGGCAAGTAGTTTTTTTGTCCGTTTTCCTTTCACGTGATAAGACATTTTCTACGCCTCAATTTAAACCTGCACGGAAGTTCTCCCGTGCCTTTGCTGACTTCGTTATGTAAATACTATTTTTAGTGCTGGCATTCCAGCTTAAGCTGTTAGAAAAGCGTGAAATAGCTTGCAGAAGACAAGTCATCAAGGACAGAATATCTGCTGTTGCTTCTACATCACTATTCCATAAACAACGACGATCATTGAAGGGTCATTCCACGCCAAACGTCCCAGACATTGCACTCGACCCTCTCCAATTGGATTGTAAAAAATTGTGGACGTTCATATCAGTGCACTATTTGCCCTCGGAAAGTATTTTTTGGAAAAAAAAATTTTCTTGTCTGTTACAGTGATTTGAATTTTGCCGTAGTGGGTGAAACATAGGTTGCGAAAAAATACTCTAAAAAATACAATACTTCACGGAACGCCTTAAATATCTGCTGTTTACTTGAAAAGGTATGGCACTATCTTATTATCACCCATTTACGATCACTACTTTGTCTCACGATGTGCTTTATTGTGAAGCAATGCTGCAATTTTGCGCCCATTTTGATTATTTTTTAAAAATTCTACAAATATTACAGACAAAATAGGACTATATAACATGGCTGGATAGTTGGCAGTAAGCGTGTCAAAAAAGTATTGAAGTCGATGACCGAGTAGTTTCGAAGTGGAAGGGGCGCAAACATTGAAAAATGTGTGAAATGCTCCACGTTCAGGCACATGTAGAGTGGTGATGCAGTCAAAGTAAAAATGCACGCTTGGTCTCGTTGGGAAGAGTAAACAAAGGAGATTTATTTGTGAAAGTTTCATCGGAGTGTTTTTTTGTTTTTGGCGAGAAACAAAAATTTATGTTGAGCGTTCGCGGCGTCGCGGGCCCGTAAGTCCACTTCACTGCGCCACCACTGTTCCTTGGGCAACGGAAGTATGCAGCGCCCACGCGGGTGGCACGATCGTGTGCTTCTGTGAGTTTTCACGTTGCTGAAAACTTGCAAATAGTGTATATGGCTGGCAGAATGTTTCGGAAGGGCACTAAAGGCTGCCGGTTAGTAGTCGGAGCAGAGCACGATTTCATTGCCACGTCACTGCATGCGCACGTACGACAGGCGCAGAGCTTGGGTTGTGTTTTCGATCTATGCGAATGTTGCAGTTCTTACTTCCGTTGCTGACGTATGGTCTTCGCCATTTGAAATGCCTGTGTTGCTGAGTAGGTGGTGAGCCCGGCACTAAGAGTGGTCAGTGATGATGGTACGAAAAGGTGAAACGTGCGCGTACCTTTGAGGGAGATTGTAGACTCAAACCTTGCTGAGAGCTCAACTTTCTGCCACGCTGCATGCGATGCTTTGATCTTAGTAATCGCCTTGCGATTAGTAAGCGAAGGCGATAGACATTTAAAAGGACGAAGCCGCCTTAAAGGCGGCTTCGTCCTTTTGTATATTTATCGCTTTCGGTTTCCGTTGTACAGGCTCTCCGTCTAAAATATGACACGATAGCAGTATACTCACCTTTCGCAATGTTTATCTTACGCGCTGCCAAGGGATGCGGCCGAAAGACGAACCTTCGAGTGCCGCGTGCTCGCTCGGCGACGCAATCACCGGAGCAAAGTTCACCTCTGCCGAAGATCCGAGCGTAAGAATACGTTGCACCATTAGGCTCCGAGGCACGAATGGCGCGAGTCACGTTCAAGCGAGCTGCCCATAAAAAAGAAATATAAGTGTATTCCCGGTGCCTGTTAGCCACTTTTATTATATAACATATTTTAAACGAACCATCACTCGTTTTCCCTGACACTTCGTCAGCGGGACTGCGGAAAGCCGAAGAATGCGTGTCGAAACGTGAAAACTCACACAGCACACGATCGTGCCACCCGTGTGGGCGCTGCATACTTCCGTTGCCCCAAGGAACAGTGGCGTCGCAGTGAAGCGGACTTACGGGCCCGCGCCCAGGCACGCCGCGATCGCTCAACATAAATTTTTGTTTCTCGCCAAAAACAAAAAAACACTCCGATGAAACTTTCACAAATAAATCTCCTTTGTTTACTCTTCCCAACGAGACCAAGCGTGCATTTTTACTTAGAGTGCATCACCACTGTACATGTGCCTGAACGTGGAGCATTTCACACACTTTTCAATGTTCGCGCCCCTTCCACTTCGAAACTACTCGGTCATCGACTTCAATACTATTTTGACACGCTTACTGCCAACTATCCAGCCATGTGATATAGTCCTATTTTGTCTGTAATATTCGTTGAATTTTTAAAAAATAATCAAAATGAGCGCAGAATTGCAGCATTGCTTCACCACAAAGCACATCGTGAGACAAAGTAGTGGTCGTCAATGGGTGATAATAAGATAGTGCCATTCCTTTTCAAGTAAACAGCAGATATTTAAGGCGTTCCGTAAAGTATTGTATTTTTATAGTATTTTTTTCGCAACCTATGTTTCACCCATTACGGCAAAATTCAAATCACTGTAACAGACAAGAAAAATTTTTTTTTTCGAAAAAATACTTTCCGAGGGTAAATAGTGCACTGATATGAACGTCCACAATTTTTTACAATACAATTGGAGAGGGTCGAGCGCAATGTCTGGGACGTTTGGCGTGGAATGACCCTGAAAATAAGTTTAGTAGCCTATTGGTACACGTTAATGACAGAACTTAGCTGGAAATTATATGAAATGCCGCTTGAACCACGTCTAATTGCTCCCCCTTAGCTAATAAAAGCGCATAATTCCACTAGAATTTCACTCTTCACTTTACACCAGCAGGTGTCTCGCTCAAAAATCGAGGAGCAGGCTATTTTCGCCCAAGGGAAATGCGAACTGCAATATAGTCGCCTCGCTGTCATTACTTACCTCGGTTGAATGGACTTAGCGACCGGTACTACGCTCGAAACACCAGAAGCACGTCTTGTCGAGCCCCTCCACTCTCGTTGATTGGATGTCGGGACTTCCCATCTCTGGCACACATTCTAGAATGCACATCTATGCAGTGACAACATCGCGGCTCTCACAGAAATGCCTACCAAACACGTCGTGTCGAAGTAGGATGACAGCAACTGCTTGCCAACACTGTTAACATAGGAGAGTAACAACAACAACAAGAAGAAAAACGAATCGCCACTGGTAGCGTAGACACACACATAGCGGTCTTCCCAGCACAGTAGTTTTGAAGCACGACCCACTGAACGCGCACACCTGTCGTGTCTTCCGCCGCCGGCGATGCTGATTTTGGGATCCGCGATTGTCGCCAAGCCTGAGCAACAACGATGCTACACATTAAGCCAAACGCCGCTCGATTCTCTCCTGTCCAAGTGTGCGCTTGTCATTGTGACGTCACGGCCTTCGTACGCGTTAGCGCAGAAGGAAAAAGACGAACACTGCTTCCAGGGCCGTCCAGAAGAGCGTTCCGCAGCCAGGTGCCGTTCTGCCTGCGTAGTGGAACAAGTGCATTGTTAGAAAGGAAAAGTCGTAATCTGTTCGAATAGCAATACAAAAGAAACGAAGAATGACAAGAGAGACGCACTAGTGTGCGACGACATTAACAACCAGAAACAAAAGAAATGGTAATATTGGCTTTCATTGAAATAACTTGCCCTTGGCGAGGTCCAATAGCTGAGGCTCATTTCTAAAGCCACGTTGAGAAGCTATCATTGGGTTGGTATATCTCATAAACTTGTTTCCGGATACTACAAATTAATTGATGCTGGTCGTTGGGAGAAACAGTGTGTTCTGCCTTTACCGAGCAGGCTTTTTTCCTAACCAAATCTACTATAAACTATGCTGACTTTATACATACAGCAAAGAGGTAAGATTACATTTCACTGGGAGATGAGGTAGAGAGGTTGTAAGCATGCTGCTTTCTGCTGCGATAGTTAAGAGGAAGTTGATATTGTATATTTTTCTGTCATGTTTGGACGCATTTTAGGGTTTTTTCTTCTCACGGAATATAGTGTAAGACGAGTGTCTTGTAAACATTGTACAGAAATAGCTCGGCATAGAGTGGAATGTTCAGACAACAATCATTATGGCTAATCTTGAGCGACAATCTTTTCTACCCAAGCATCGACGTCATTGGTTCAATAACTTTGTCTTCGCCGCATATTTAGTGTTACTGTTACAGAGCACGCTTTACAGGGTAAAGGTCTACATTCAAACTGAAACGTGGCAGTAACTTATTGTGCGTGCGTGCGTGCGTGCGCGCCTGCCTGCGTGCGCGTGAGGAAGACAATATTTCGTGCCATCTCTCAATGTAAGTCGCAAAAGTAAATAAATACTAGTGTTTCACGTGCCAAAATCACATATGATTATGTGGCGCGTGATGCAAGCGGACTGGGGGTTAGTTTTGATATCTGGGGTTCTTCAACGTTTCATTAATACCAAATCAACGTTTTTTTTAAAGGTGGAAGCCTTAGATGCCTCATCAAACGCGGAAACTGGCCAGCGTCCTGCGTCGGCGGCAACACGAGTGATGCAAAATATTATCAGCATGTGAAGACGTCACCATGACGTGACTGTGACGTCACACAACGTGACGTCACATGTGGATGTCATCACATGGCATCATTGCTCGGTCAAAGGTGGGCCGATTCCGGAGGGAGTGCAAAACAATGTGAGGTGCTTTCTAGAAAGCTTACAATGCCTTCGATCCCAGAGGCATTGCAAAACCACGTTAGTTGCAGAAAGGTTTCGGAGGGGGGCGTGGGAGGTACAATACATCGACGTAAAAGAAAAAGATGGCTTTCGTCTTCGATACTGAGGCGGAGGCATAAGGGACCCTGTGAAATGTTACTTGGTAAGGCCTTCTATAAAGGTGAAAGCCTTAAATGCCTCGTCGAAAGAGAAAAGTGACCGCGGTGGTGGCGTCGGCGTCAACACGAATGAAGCAAAAAGTTACGTGATCAAAGATAAGGCCATGATAACGTGTTCCGTTGGTGTCATCATGACATCACATATCGCCAAACCTTGACGGCAATATGCCGTCGCATAACATGACGCCATCATACGACATCATCGCTTAGTCAAACGTGAGCCGATCCCGGATGCAGGGGGAAAGCATGTGAGGTGCAGAAAGTTTGCAGGAGGGGGTGGGGGGGTGTTCAATACAATCGACTGTGAAGAAAAACAAGCTGGCTTTCGTCTTCGAGTTGTCTTAGGCGAAGGGATGAGGGACCACGTGCTTTTTCTGTTGAAAGCATCGATGAACTTGCATCAATAAAGGTGTCTTCGCCGCTCAAAGGGTCTTATTGTAACGGAGCACGCTTTACAGGATTAGTGGGACAGAATGGACGCTGGCTCAGCGTCCTCGTTGACTTGCCGTTATTTTATTGTTTAAATATTTTATTTTTCTTCCATTATCTAAACTCACCGATTTTTGCAGCCTGGTATCTAGTTTAAAACTTGTAGGCAGTGATGTCGAACTTGCGTCTTTGCAGAAGCATTCGTGAGATTCAGCCTTCGCATGCATGATGATATCGCATTTTCTAAGCGTTGCTCCTTAGAGGTATCCAGTAAAATAAAACAACATGGCGACGTAGTGTGCACTACAATTCAGTTAGCAAAGCTAATGTATGATCCGAAAGTT
>NC_051178.1:194248104-194268104 GCF_013339695.2 Rhipicephalus sanguineus
CTCAACCGTGTGGACGTACCGGTTTATATATGCGTGCGTCTACTGGGGACATTGATGAACCGCGTCGCCTTCCGAAGTTCTTGCCGCGATTCGGTACTTAGGGTACTGACCACCCTCTCGCGTCACAAAGTGTCGTGTAGGTCGTTTTCAGAAAACGCAGCTCTAGATTAAACGACAGCATGGCGATAACCTTTAGGAACCGTGTGATTAGATTCATTTTTCACAGTTGTCAGAGTCAGCGCTGCTTTTTCTTCTCCTTTTCTTCGCCATGTACCAAGCAGCACTAACTGTCGAGATCGGAATAAGACAGGCCACTATCGTATATTATCTCTCGCGATAAATCTTCGTTTCTGCGTGCAGCAGCCCCCTCGACAATCTTCACCGCTTGCTTCACCACAGGCGTCATGGTTAGGTGATGTTCGCTATGAATTTGCATAGCCAGGGTTAGGGGAACGTTAGCGCTCCATGTCAGCTGTGTGTGAGAGATGCCCTGCATAGTAAATACGCGTCGTTAAGTTAGGGCTGAGATTCGCGACCGCACACGACGCATAACAAAAGGAAGTACTTGTACAGGGGCTGATGTATTCAAAAGATACGAGTGCTGAGAAACGCGGGCGGCTGTGATACGAAGGTTCCCGCCCCTGGTGATCTCGTTCATGTTAGGAGGCAGTAAGCGTCTCTCTTCTAGCGCTATTCGCATAAGGTACTTGTTACATGAAGTTATCTATGGTATCCGTGATGATTCGAGAAAAGATTCATGAGAGCTTGTGTGTGACATTCCATCGGAACGAAACCCACTTCATACTGTCCTGCTGCAATTACTTACAACAACACATTTATGGTACTGTACAACTCGTAAGTGAACAGTGCCTCATCGGCTGTTTACCAACGTGACTAGAGGATAATTTATTTCAGTCGCGTCTTTACTGCGTCCACTCGCCAGTAATCAATCGTAAATTGTGTCCAGCGGTGTTCTGAGGATTTCCTCTTCGCCTATGATGACACGGCCCGAGGGGGAAATTCCCAGGTCTTGTGGGGAAGGGCCGAGCACCTGCGTGCGTCGCATTAATTTGAACCGGCTGATTGCTGCTCGGTCGTCCGAAGAAGCGCAAATGAAGTTATCTCGTGAGCGTTCTCTCCTAAGGCCACTTCAACATATAGTGCGTCGCAGAAAAAAAAAAAAACAGAAAAAAAAACGGGAGTAAAAGAAGAACCAACAGATGAGAGGCAGCATGCTGATGTTGCGGCATCTCGGGCAGATTAGTAAATCGGAGAAGAAACCTAAAATGTTGCCCCGCTGAAATCATGGATCTCGAATAAAAATAGAAAGCGGAGAACGCTGCATACGCGATTAGTATGCAGGGCTTATCGGACATCATCTCCTCCACGGATTGCTTGACCCGTGAAGTGGTTCTTAAAGAACCCTCCCGTCTATATATTTTTAAATTTTGGTTAGAAGGCAACCTGCTGCCACGCCCAGCAAATGAAAGTTCGTAACGCTTTCTAGTTAACAAACCCTTTCGCACCAGCACCTTAAAACCTAGTCGAAACTGTCGAGTCCTCTCGAAAAACGACCTGGCTAGTCGGTCATGTTCGCCTTCGTTAGCTTCTTAAACCCGATTATTAGTATGCGGCGTAATAGACAATCGCCATTTTTACCGTCGAGGGATCTTCGTTTGTGTGCGACAAAAGGAAAAAAAAATGAGTTCAGAGATGTGCTACATGTGTCATTAAGAGAAGCGTACACTAGATATGTACTTCTTACCTTCTGTGCATACATTTCCTTTTCACTCTGTGAAAAAAAAAATGACCGAGAAACAAACCAATACACATGCATTGGAGGTAAGATGGAAGCAATGTTCTGCTCAAATAGCCTGCTGCTGTTCAACTGTTTTTAGACTTGTTAACAGTATGCTACCGGCTACTGCATCGAAAAATTGGCAAACATGGTTTGTGTGCTGGAGCCGACGTTTCGACAAGCCTACTTGTCTTCTTCAAGGCTGCAACTGCTTTGAAAGCAGTTGCAGCCTTGAAGAAAAGTCCTCTTGTCGAAAGATCGGCTCCACCACCCAAACCCTGTTTTCCAATTTTTCATCGCAAGCTTCCATCTTCCCCTGACTCCTGCCTGTTCTTTTTTTTTTCTTTTTTTGGCTACGGCATTGCACCACATTGTGAGCAGTGCGTTTTGTGGATGTAAGTTGCAGCTTCTTTTTTTCCTTTCTGGCACACCTTTGTGTTAGCGTTGAATTCTTTTCCCATGTTTTCTTTAATACTGTTTCAACACTTCCGGATTTCTGACTGTTGTACTTTATTCTATGAACATTGAGACATGGTAGCGCTCATTGAACAACCACAAAGTCTACTGCGATGTCATCTTGAATATAGTTGTCAGTTTGTACTGTGAAATGTTGGCAGCTGTCATCTTATACAGGGTGATGACAGGTGCAAAGAGAGGCAAGTAAGAGCATTGTCGTCGCCTTGTCTGTCGGCCTGCATGTTAGGTGTAACGTTAATGTTAGTAGTAGTCATAACAAGCTACTATACAACCTGACGCTTATCACGCTGGCTAAATGTTGAACGAAATGTACGTGACTAGCCTGAATGAACTGAGGAAAGAAAATAAACCGAAAGCAAAGGTATTGCAACGGTATTCCCGCAAAATGACGGCGTCCTGTCACCGCGAACAGCAACCATGTTTTGCGGAGTTATGAAATGAAGGAATATTTCACGCAGCTGCATGACTAGGAAATTTGCCGATTACAAAACCATGACTCATGCTGTAGTTGAATTTTGTGTAAACAAGCACTAAGAATCTGGCAACACAATGATCTATACAGAAACGTAAAGGTTAATATATATTGTACTCTGTAATAAAGTGATTGTCAAGAGTGTTTTCGTTTACTCGGTAAAGGTTTACGACGAACGTGCGCCCGGTTTCGTCAGACATTTTTCGCGTTTAAAAAAGATTTTGAAAAATCGGGAGCATAGCGTATGCTCTACATTGGTAGTAAGTACCACAAATAACTCATGGCTTGTGGTAAGCAGCTGGGCAGTGGCAAATGAAACTTTATAAAATAACTTTAACCGTGTATGGCAATGTATATTAAGACGCATTGACGGTGTGCTTCTATCCCGTTCGTCCTGAACAAACTTCAGCGCAAGCAGGACGGACGCAGACAGGGTGGTTGGTATTCATGCCTTGTCTTCTTCTTGCTTCGTCTTGCTCGCGCTTAAGTGTGTCATGTCATTGCAGTCGGTAATATTAAGCAGCGAAATACCCGGCGCGGTTCTGGGCCGTGAAACCCCAACAATTACTATTATTAAGCAGTGAACTGTCGGAGTGGTATGAGCACAAAAGACTACAGTATTCATTGGGGCCGATGAAGTCAATGAACGCACAGAGGAGGAAACATAGACGCGGGTAAACGGAGCCTTTCAAATCGACGAAGACACTTCGAGTCTAGTTCGGGTTTATTTAGTTCGTCTCTGCGACTTCAGGGTCTGCACTTCGCGAGATGATGCACCCGAAAAACAAAAAGTAAGCCAACAAAGTTATAACCGACAAGCGAACAGACGTCGTAATGGCCGGCTATTCTGAGTGCCGCCATCCCTTGCGGCGATAAAATCGTAGCCGAAGCGGGACTGCAGGTCGTCAGGACCTCGTGTACTATACTTTCGACAAGCGTTTCCCAATCACGGGCGAGGCCGAACGGCTTTTCCCCCGACGTCCCCTAGCTGTAACACCACGTGTCCTTCCAGAGCGTAATCGTTAGCGTGCGCGTGACAGGGTCGTGTAGAGATAGGGAGCTTCGTCGCAGCCTCGATTCGCGTAAGCAAGAGCGGCGCCTAGTACAAAAAAGCTGCCTCGTCGACAGGGTGAAATAAAAGCGTCCGAGCGCTTCTCGAGCACGTACGCCTGTGATGCCCACCCGCTGCATCTATAGTCGTGCGCACGGAGGTGGGGGGTGCAGGGGGGGCCGCCCCCCCCCCCCCTAGCCATCTAAAGGGGGGCGCCAATTCTGCCCCATACCTGTACTCAGCCGGACCTTCCACGTCATTTTCTAATGAGCAGGCTTATTATGACTACGCATGTTTTTTTGACGAGAATGGCGACGAAGGACCACTGATGTTGCATTCAAAGAACTGTTTACTTCCCACCCGTACCCCGGAAAGCCGGGCACCAATGGCAGACCTTTGTGAGAAACTCGTCATCGCTTCATTTTCATTTTTGCATCCATTGCGGAGCTCGTTTTTTTTTTCCGGACTCGACCAAAGGAAGGGGGGTGGAGGGGGGAGGGTGCTGGGGTGAAACTTGCCCCTCCCCCCTAAAGAAGAACTCTGCGCACGCCTATGGCTGCACCCTTTTCTCGTGAATACGACGGACACTGTCTTCATGGTAGCGTGCGCCCGAGGGGTGAAGCGGGGAGCAGGACAACCTAGAGTCCTTTCACGTAAAAACGACCGTAAATGACATCGTTACGTCCTGCTGCGTGTATTCTCCTCGAACGCAGTTTCCTAGGCCTGGATCCTTTGCTCTTTCAAATGTTCCGCTTGCATTTTGTTGCAAAACGCCGGCCAACGTTATCACGACGACACTTGAGCAAACGTGGGATTTCTTTTCGAGGGTAGAAGTTGCGCGCATTGAGACCTTTGTCCAACATCTTGCCGGAGGAAGCTCATCGTCGTTATGGCCATATTCACTGTCATCTTTTTTTAAGGTGTTTTCATTTTATGGTTTAGCAGTATACTAAGCTATCTCTGAATTTTCTTTTGTTTGCCGTAGACGATAAAGAATTCGAGCAGTCAAGTTACTTTCTGCCTCTGTTTGTCATAAACGGCCGATACATACAAAAATGCTTGTTCCTCATTTGCATGTGACGAAAGAAGCCGCGGAAATCGACATGTCGACACTAACATTATGTCCACCGTGATTATATCTTTTTGATTGTCGTGTTCCTCTCTTTCTTCAGCGGTCTAAATAAAAACAAAACAAAAATAATGTATCATTTGCGAGAAGAGTGACAAGCGAGTAAAAACGCGTAATCAAAGAACGCCTTTCGAAATGCGAAATATTGTTACGATGTTCCTACTTAGATTTAATAGGTACTATATAAACTCTGATACTTTCATGCTGTCCTGCAAAATGTGATAAAGCTACAGAAGTCGGACAGTTTTATAGCATTCAGTCAACAGCTTGACTCGTTTTATATAAATTCCAGTATTTTCGTTGGACCTGTCGTCCATCGTACGTACTGTAAAATACATATATGCCTCCGAAACCTCTAAGCAAGCTTTCGCCCACTTTGACAGAAAGCGGTCGCTTAACTCCTTCGGAATTATTTGTGGGGCCAGAATTTTTAGGAATAGGAGCAACCAAGAACAGCAACGAAGAAAAACAAGAGGAATAAAAAGGAAATGGTGTATGTAGAAAGTTATTGTTTGATTTGTTTCAGCGCGTCATTTGAATTGTTTACCTATTTACTTCACGTCACAAAATTAGGGATTCACTCGTACATGGAACTTTGCAAACACCTGTGATATCTGAACGCCTCCAGTCCTTCTCAACTTTGTCTAAAACATTCGTCTTTTTGTTTTGTTCCACGCAAAAAGGAGTAGCAAAGCCTAATATTAATGACGTCAATCTTTCCTTTAAACACGTTAATAAAAATATGAAGTAGACGCAGTATAAAAACTTAGGTTCTGATACCCTCGTCTATATAGTTAACATTTTATTTCCTTGTGTGAGAAATTGTGATTTAAGGCATGGTCGAATGCAAGCGTATCTATGTGGCTGTCGCAAGAGCTTAGCTGACATTATGTTTCATTAAACTTGAACTGAGCCGCAATTTTCAATAACACACCTTGACACCTGTCAAAGGTAGCTTGTGCTGTCTCTGATTTTCCATTAGCACGTGTGCTTATTTTTCAGCTGTGCAAACTAACGCAGGCCCCTCAAAAGCGAACGCTCGTTCAAACTAAAGAAAAATATTAGAGAAAATGAACGGGGCTGTTTCAAACATTTAGGAAAGGATATGGACCTATATTCTGCTTGCACGCGTTTAATAATGCCCTTGTACATAAAGCGATTTCTATAATCTATCTTTCAAATGTAAGCCGCGTGGTCTAGCAGCTTGCAACAAAATATAAAGACAAAGCCTGCATTCGCTTTCTTCTGATTTGCTAATTGAGCAGTAGCTGACATCGCCACCATTGCCAGTGTCTCCTACGTACAACTTAAAAAACAAAACGTAAGGGGAAAAGTTGTTAACTAAACGAAGATTCATTGTGGAGTCGGAACATGCGCACTGCAGCAACGAGAAGACAATATCGTCTGATTATGTGATTACTGCACGCAAAACGGGCAGCTGTAACTTTGAAAAATATGCGAAAATGTCTAGCAGCCTACTAATGAAATTTGTAACCGATCGATGGCAAGGTAGGCTTCTGCACTGATAGATAGAGAGAGATACACAGTCGCATAAAGAGAGAGAGAAAGAAAGAGAGAGAGGGGGAGAGAGAGGGAGAGAGAGAGAGAGAGGGGGGGAGAGAGAGGGAGAGAGAGAGAAGTTATAATGATATTCTGGAGCCTCCAGCATATCATTAAAACTTTCAAGGAACAAAAAGAAAAAATCAGCAGAAGCATACAGCAATTTAGGTATAAGAAAAAGCTTTCAAGACGAGTGCTCTCGTGTTTCTAAGAGTGAGGGCTAGTCCCAAAATGAGAGAGAGAGAGAGAGAGAGAAGAGAGAGAAATGTAACCGGGGTCATCTTGCGCAAGGTCTGCCAACTCGACCCGAAAATGAGAATCCCTTGTCTGGGGCACCGGTGGAAGTGAAGGCAACGTCCCTTCTAAGCATCAAGAAGCGAGCGCCCAGACTCTGAAACTGAGACTTCCACAAGAAGGAGCGGCTTTTTCTTCGCCACGCTATTCTTCCTTTTTTTTACATTAATTTAAGTTTATCGCAAGTTCACGCGCTACTTTTCTTGCTACCAGTTCGCTTATTGTGCGCAGAATTTCCATGTCGGCCTCACTCTTGGACAGTCTTTTTTTTTGTCCGAATCTTGTAGAAAGCGCTGCGCGGATGACTTCGGCAAAGCAGTGAAGGGGCACTGTCGAAAAGTAGCCTACTGCATGCATGAAAAAATGCAATTATCCTAATATTCTCTTCTTATGAAGATTAATAAGCGCGTGAAGATAATCTAGAATGTAAAATGGGGCGTAAGGGCGGAGCAGCTCAACACGGCTGCGCACGATTTTATAAAAACACAAAAGCGACAGCTCTCAAGAAAATTTCTGCGTAATACTCACGAAATCGTTAAAGAATAAAGCGACTTTCGAGGGCTTTTTTATCACGTGTTCTTTTCCGACTAGCGCACTGGACAGGCAAGAATAAAGATGAAAAGTTTGATGTTCAGCGATGAGGAAGCTATCGGCAGCTAATTTCGAAATGATCCTATTGGTTTAGTAACCACATCATTCTTCTTTCCTTGAGAGCTCAGAACTTAGACGTGGATAGATAGATAGATAGATAGATAGATAGATAGATAGATAGATAGATAGATAGATAGATAGATAGATAGATAGATAGATAGATAGATAGATAGATAGATAGATAGATAGATAGATAGATAGATAGATAGATAGATAGATAGATAGATAGCATTGCCTGGTGGTTTTCCAGCACACTACTACGTAAGTAGTATGAAACTATTGCGTAGGCGTCACCTCTGTGAGAAGACTCCTTGGAGATGACGTAGTTAGTGCGCATGCGCTGTCGAACAAATAAGCCAGGCAAAGGCGATAGTAGCTAAGCGCTGAATGATATAACACGGATTTAGATTAGGCACTGCGTAAGTGTTATTAATGGTGTTTTTGCACAGGCCGCAATCCTCCCATGTCATATTAAAACCATAGTCTTCAAAATTGGGTAGCGCGAAATCGACAAGGACTACGAAGGAACACAGATGTACAGGACAGGCGCTACTCGCAACTAAGCTTTATTCAGAAAAGTTTCCCTAGATATATACACTCTCCCGATCCTGATTAGCGTTGTTGACTGTCATGTGCATTGCGCCTGCGCGCGCCACTCGGCTGTGTATTTCGCGCTATCCAATTTTGAAAATTACGAACCAACTAGCCCAACAAAGCATACTATTAAAACCATAGTGTTCTCTGTATTATAATTTTAAGTTTTCAACGCTCTGCTCGGAAGTGAGGGTCATGAAGGTGATAGGAGGAATACATTTTCTACGGATAGAGGGAGCGCTGCTGTTCGAGAGTATTTCTCGAAATATTTTTTGTGTCTTTGCTTCCTGAAGAGCAGCTATTCACCACAAGTGCATCAACGCGTGTACTGGGAATGACAGGTTCTCGAGAAATGTCAAAGCATAACTGAACCGGTACTTCGCCACAAGCACCGGCGCGTAGAAGCCGACGGAAGTGCTCTGAATCCGATTACATAAAGAAAAAAGGTAAGGCATGTATCAGTGTACCCTCGCTAACCCTGCAGAGATGCGAATTTCCGCTTTTAAATGATTTTTTGCTGATGGCCTCTTTGTGATACTCTGCCACTTTCATGTTTGGTAATGCTTTTCCCCGTGGGGCACATCTGAATATTTTTAACTTATTTGTCTGGCTTTGCGAGCGTTTTCCTACCTTTATGTTGTGGGTGTTTTCGCTGAATGGACTTAGTTGGAAGTTGGCGCTCTTTCTGTCCTCTTGTTCTTTTCTTTCTTAGTTTAACCTTGCGCCATACTCCTTTATTATTGAAGTATGAACCAACTAGCCCAACATCGTACGCTACAAAGGTTGTACTACTTAAACTGCACTTTATTAATCCGAAGCTGTTATTTGCACGCATTCGTATGCTTGCACATGAGCTTCCGCACCTTTGGATGGGATCATAGCCGTTTCTTTCGATTTCAAATAATCAGACATGAAGTTGTCACGCCCACGTTTCCTTTTACATATTTCGGCACGAAACAAAGAAAAATGAAAGTGTGCGTTGTACGGTGCGACTCGAACACTTCAATAACTCTTTCATCAGCCTTCCTGGAGAGAGAGAGAGGTGAAGGCGTTTTTCCTTCACCCTTCCTGTCCTTTCTACTGACTTAAGACGTAAAACCGGAGCAATGAGACAGCTTTTACCGGGCGTAAACCTTCATTAAGTCCTTACATCGCACTCCTGACAGCTATCTTATACGTTCATAGTTGTCATAAAGAACGCGTGCTGGCCCTAATAAGTGCTGCGCTTATTTTTTTCGAGCGGAAGCTGGACTCCCACGCTCGCGCTCGCGAATCAGGGTGGCACGCAATAAAGCCGTCATCGCTGTCACCATAAATGTCTTCCAAATTCTTTAGCTCTCACTTTTCAGTTCTTTTTTTCCGGGCATAAAGAAAAGGTTAATAAAGATGAAGCAGGGGAGCGCCTTTAGATTGCCAGAAAATAATGTTGACGTAGCCGACGTGTCTTCATCCGGGGAACAACGAAGAATAGAATAGAGAACTTTGGTCTGGCAGGTCACGTGGGTCCCGCCTGTCGGAACTATTTGCGCGCAATGTCAAGAGCATGGAGCTTTGACGGCGCGCATATTGTCCCGCGCGCAAAGAATCTCGCGAAGTGCGTCGTTTGCCGAGCTCTGTTGTTGTGGTGATAGGCTGGCTTTGGGAGGAAAAAAGAAACAAGGAGAAAATGCTGATGACGGAAAATATGTGGGCGATAACGCTAATACGCCTCGATGTTCACCGACGACGTGGCCGTGAAATAATATTTTGCACCGGCCGACGCTGCCTTATACGCAATGAAATGTGTTTATCTGTTTTTCCTCTCGAAGTACACGGACTGCATGAAACACCTCTTTCGTGCCCTGATGAGTGTGAAATCGTAAGTTTATTTACCAGTTTTGATGCCTTTTTTCACTTTTTGTTCCTCAAGCCTGTTCGTAGAGGGTTTACTTACTTACCTTTTATTTTAATGTGGAGGCTACCATCGCATTTACATTATTCTTTATTTTTGTTTCCGTTCCTGTCTCTCTTAGAACGTTATGTCAACGCGGAGAGAAAAAAAAGTATGCGAACGCGCGGGGGACCATCTTATTATAAACGCCGAAAGAGGAACATGTTAGCAGACATTTCCAGTACGAGAAGATATAGACGAAAAAAAAACACGGACCCAACCAAATGAAAACGATTATAAGGAGGATGTTTCTAATGTGTGGCTGCTGCACACGTGTTTTTGTTCCATATGCGTACCTTTCTTCTACGGTAGTAAACGTTGTCAAGATAGGTTCTTTTTTCTCGTGTGCTTTCTACAATGAAAAAAAAAAGAAGAAAAAAACCAACTAACTAAACACAAACAAATAAAAACATCGCGTGTTCCGCTGTTATTATTTCGCGCGTTGTTGGTGCTACTCAAATACACCTCTCACACTGTGCGCCTATGAGCAATGTAACATGCAGGTTTGTGGGAGTGGCGCGTCCATCGTTTGCCATTCGTACCGTACATAACGCCTTCGGCATGTGTGCTGTACGCATACATCTAAAATGCATGTTTATTGGTGCATTCACATTTTATTTGGGTCAAGAATGCACGCACGCGTTTTCGTATATTGAACTTAGTTATGCACATGCTGCCACTGCGTACATGCGTGGTGCCTTTCTGTGCTCTTTCAGAACATCTTCTTCCATCTCGTTTTTATTTTTTGTACTTGATCCATTATTAATAGCGCAATCCTAGCCCCAATTTTCTGTCTACATCTGGAATGTAACTGATGCTTTTCTTTGATCTCACCTAACAAATGATTGAAAGAAAATAAGAAAGAAAGAGAACTATTACAAAGGGCACAACAGAGTTCTTTATACGAAGGCATTTTCTCGGACGTTATGAAATGTTGAACAAGGGTAAGAAGCAAAATTTCTACGGGTGATAAGACTGAATCGGCAATGAAGCCTTTATTAAACAAAGAAAAAGCATGCATTGCGCATGCGCGCTGTGACAATTTTTTCGTATACATAGAAACACCCAATGCTCCCTTTTTCCCATCACCCAGTGCAGGTCAGCAAACTTAATATTGACCCGCCTGTCTTTCTTTGTGTTTTTATTTCTTTATCTGGCGAATACCCCGACCTCCACCGCTATCCTCACTTGTATTTGTGTGATACACAATACAGAAGTTGATGCCCTAAGGATTTAGTTAGTATTTCATCAATAACAGCCACCAACCTTCCCCGCTAGCTTGTTCTAGTTAACGCTTTGTCTCGCTACATTCCTGTCAGGAACACTATATCATCCTGAGGCACGCTCACCGTTAGAGACTTGAAATACCACGTTCAAGAAAGGAAATCGTTAAAGTAGTAAGCGTTAACGAAACAAGCGTTAGAGAAAAGCGAACGTTAAATACATAAGCGTTAAAGAAGTAAACTTTAAAGGAAGGCATGCAAGATAGATGATGGCTACTGTTGGGGAACAATGGGAGCCCCAAATTGCGCAGCGTTTCCTTCGAGTGTAATAAAATGGTTCCGAAGCGTGACCAGCGAATATCGGAAGCGTCGGTGTATCTCGACAATTTAGCAAAGTTAGCGGGGCCCGATGGGACTGACAATGGAATTTACACAGCAGTAAAACACGTGCGAGGCTTTCTGGGTTGTTTTGTTATACTTGTGATGCCCCCTGAATATTTAATGACAGCTTCCGGATTTTAAAAACGAACGTTTAGTTATTTCGGCGGGAAGTGTATACAATGAAAAGCAAAGAACGAGAGAAGCACGCACTCGGCTTCTGTTATTTTATCCAACTTGTTCGTGTCTGAATAAAGCAGTAGTTTCTCTTACTTTAAAACCAAATTAACAACAGCGATCTCAAAAGATTAGGGTGTGTTTGCCAGTATGTAGTGAGCGAGCACAGCTGTGCGCTCGGGAACAAGTTCGCTGTTTTCACTCTGGAGGAGATAAAAGAGGGTTGTCAAAAGATGTGCTCACGGAAATAAATGAAAGACGAAAGTAAAAAAGAAGGTCTTGGTTATCTCGTCTATTAGCAAAACGCGTTCTTTTCACAATAAAGATAGGAGAAACATACTTAAGAAGCCAAAACACGAAATAATGCCTATTCCAGATATTGCCGCGAGTCTTATATTTCGTGAGTTGAAGCTTCACCCACAAAGACTGTGGGCAACGCGCTGCGCAGGCCTCGCCGTGATGTGTAGGAAGCTTCGCGATTGTTTTGGAACAATCTGTTAAGATTGCGCGCCGCACGAGAATGTTCCAGCTTTGTCGAGAGATAACGCCGCCAACAGCGATATCGCTGGAAAGTTCGATGGCGCCTGTATAAAAGCCGACGCGCTTGACTGCTTGTCAATTGATCGACGGTCGACGCTCTGTTCGCCGCTATCAGTTAATACAGTGTGTATTGCTGTAGTTTGACCTTCAGTTTCCCGGCCACAAGTTCGGCCAAATAAACAGTTTCATCTCGGACGTGCTGACTGCTGTCTTCGTCGACGTCACGACCACGTGACAATATAATTTGGAGAAAGAGGAACTTCAGATGTCAGTACAACCTCAGCTGCAAGAAACGGTGCCTGACACGCATAAAATAAAGCAATGAACTGGTTGGCCAGCACTGGAATTGCATTCTAGCGCGAGCAGTCTCTCTGAAAATTTTCAATTCTTGCTTGACGTGAAGTCTGCTCTCGCTAAGTTAAGGAACTCTCCCACTGCAACTCCCATGCTCCAACTCTCCGACTGCGCAGAGGGAAGCAGTATGAACAATGCGACCAATTAATTCCGGTTTCTCTACTGGTTAACCTCACTGCCTTTGCCTCTTTTGTTTTTCTCTCTCTCTTGTCGCTTTCATTCACCTGGTGAAATAGTGCAAGCATTTCGCAATTCCCCAATTTCCCGTGGTTTAGAGTTCGCCTATATCTAGGGAATTGACTCTGCATATCTATGTTTGTCACCGGGAGTGCTATTGTGGACACTGTAGAATTCCGCCATGTTGTCAAGTTCGCCACGTTGTCCACTCTGATTGGGCCTGAGGGCTGCTACGAACTCTCTCATTGGCTTAAAATGCCGCCATTACGAAATTAGACAATATGGAGAAAGTTGGCAGAATAGCACCCCGGGAGAATGCGCCGGGCATGCTGATCCCGATGCACAGACTGCGCTTTTAGGGGCGAAGCTCCTCAGGGTGTGGGCCTGTCCCTCCTTTGTAGTATGTAGTAGTAGGTAGCCACGCATAGTGGGATGTATCCACTCCATGTGATAAAGATGACGATGACGACTGATGTTCATGAAGAATAAGCGCGTTCCAGTATAGTGGAATGTACCCACTACACGTGATAACGATGACGATGACGCTGATGACCATGAAGTATAAGGGCGTTCCAGACCACACATTCTCTTTCTGCCACGGATGAAAACGATCGTGAACGCGCTCTCGCCCTTGAAAGGCAAAAGGCAACGCCGACAACAAACGTTCCCCTGAGCTTAACGTCATATATGAGGCCCCCCCCCCCCCCCCCGTTTGTGTGTCAGGTCTTTGTATGATGATCGAGTGAGCAAAATTTACGGGGATTTACGGTTTACCAGATTACCTCCGGAGCTTCGCCCACTCATCATCATTCACTTCGTGGATATGGCGTGATTTTTTTATTATATTGTCGACATTCTGCGCATATTCTAGCCTACACTAATCGATGAGAAACAGCTGTCAACCACTTTACGGGACGAGTTATACCAGCGTGGTTTTACGTCGCTATTTCGAGCGGCCGCTTCGCATCGTTAACCGTTCCAGTGACGCGCGACACCTGCCAGACTGTACACACTGACTCGGTCCTTCGCACGACGGCGTAGGTGCGCCGGCTTCCGGCGCGTAAATGTGCACGCAACCGCGCGTTATAAACACGCGTATTGCGTATGAACGGCGCTACATCCTGTATCCTATACTGGGGGCCTCGTTCCCTATACACGCCTTCTCTCTAAGCACTCTGCAGAACTGCTGCTGCCTTTCATGACCCTTTCTCGCTCAGTACAATTGGTTGTCGGGCAAGTTGGTTGGGTACTATAAATTGCGTACTTGCGCAACTAGGAGAGACAAATTTGGAAGAATGGTACATGGGGAGCACGGCCAAGGACGGTAAATGGTTCGGCGGTGTGACGAAATTAATGGCCGTTCACCACCGCGCTCTGACTGAGATGGCAACAATGCGGAGCCCACTCTTGATCAGAGCCAGAGAACGCGTGTCCAAGCCGAACGTGCAGCCGCTCGCCAGAGAAATCGGAGGCGGGAAAAAGGTACACGTCACCGCATATTTTGTTGCAAACAGACGTGGTTCGGGAGTCACGTGATCAGATCTCGGTCGCGCTCCGAGATCAAAGTGAGAGCGCCTCAGAGCGCTCCGAGTTGGAGCGTGGTGCTCTGAAAGAACGAACGCATTCAGAGCGCTCAATTTCGACCAGCTGAACTTGACGCGCGTCTCCAGAGCGTCCTGGAGCGCTCGCAAACGACAAGCCGAATGTACCATAAGAAATTCGCAGGCATAAAACGGAATTTGCTTGCGTATGACATTGTGGGATGGGTATCGTCGGGAGAGGCGTTCTTCCTGAAGTGGACACAAAACAGGCTCTCGATTGTGGAAACGAAAGGCTTGAATGCGGAACTTCGAGCATCAAACTTCGGTAGGGAGGTATCATGTTTCCAACGTGACCGCCGTTACACATTTATTTTAAATTTTGTCTCTCTTTTCGCCCCTTTATCCCTCTCCCCCAATGCAGGGTAGCAAACCGGACGTGCGTCTGGTTAACCTCCCTACGTTTCCTTTCTTCTCTCTCTCTCTCTTTTGCTCGAGCATACCAGTGCGTCGGTAAATGCTGGTTTCCGGAAGGGTAGGCATTATTAATAATTTATTATGTCGAACTACTGAAGCTGCCGGTAGTTACGTAAATGAAACAACGCAGAGGATCATTCAAGTGTGTTATTATGTATGCTTAATGCAGTGTAAGAAAAATCACTGTACCGGAGATACGCTAATATTTCGGTTCTTTTTGCCATCGCTTATCTCAACTGTTCATTTTGCAGTGGAATGGTCTAATTACCTTCCGCATTATGTATCTGCAGTGACTGTTGGCTGTTGGTGTTATCGAAGGCTCTGTTGTATCGACTTTTTCTGCAATGGAAGGCTCGATTTTTCCATTCGTCATGCTGTGCGTTACATTTATGTTGTTTTTAGAACCTACCTAATGCCGGTAAATGACTCTGAGAGTACTTGCTATTGTGGTGAGCGAAGTACATAGACTACCTATTCATGGATATACATCTGACATATATACGCGAAAAAAAAGTTTGAGGAAGAGAAAGAAATGTTGCAGCAGGAAAGATGTACCGGTGTTTGTCACAATCAATGCGCGTAGCACTGTCGATTATAAAATGCTTCTTGATGCAGTTATCTGCGTTCACAGTTGTGAAAGCGTCTCAACGCTTTTGCTTGCAAACGTAACATTCACAATGGTGATATATTCCACCCGATGAGGCATACGCTTTCTTCCAGTTATATCTTTGTCCATATGTTTGTATTCGCGCTGAGAATGAAGTAAAAAAATTGCCTGTCCTTGAAGTCTTGTAAACCTGGTTATCACGAGCGAAAGGCATGTTAACCTCTTGGTTTTTCGAAGACTATGCACACAGGCAGCAGCCGCAGTAGCTTTGATCTTGGGACGCTTCCGCACTTAGTTTGCTTCTCTATAACGTATGTGGGCCTCTTTTTGCTCAGGTGCTTCAGCAGGCAACATTGTTATTGCTTGAGACGTTGCAGCCTGTCGTCTAGCAGGAAGCACGCACACCTGCTAGCAAACAAACAGGTTCTTGTTCACCTTTTCGACAGCGTCTATTGGTTGGACATTGCCGAATAGGGCAGGTGACGTCACGAAGACCGCTGGGGATAGCGGGAAAACATGAAGAGGAGCACGCGAGCGTTTGTTGGGTCTATGGTATTAGTCTTTATTTTCCGCCTTTATTCAGTTCGGTGCTGCCTTTTCCAAGAGAAAAAGAGTCTTCAGATGTCATGCTTACATAATGAGGTAGAGCGACGTACGGAAAGCAGACACCATCGCATCTGATGATTTTTGGTCTGGGTACGCGCAGCCACTGACGCATGAAATGCGGACTTGGTGAGACTGGCGTAGCTACGTACGTCATATGAAATCTAATCTGCGTAGGCCGTGAAACCATCAACTCGTTCTCTGGATAAGAGGAGGAGTCCACTTGGACTGACGTGCTGGATTGTACCGCGCTACCACGACGCGACATTCAATCCCGAGCCGCTTAGACCGAACGTCCGAAACCGTGTTTTCGGAGAAATCCGACGACGTCTCGCAAAATAGTGGTTTGGGGGTCTGCGCGTCATCAATCACCACGGCTCGGAGAGGCAGTGGCGCGGAGGGAGAAATCGAGCCGACGCGTGTGTTACGCGGTCCACTCGATTGTCGAGCAGTGACACGCGATGTCTCGAAGAGCCAGCGAATTACGCTTGGAAAGACAGGAAGCTGAGTTGTTTGCGAGGGAATTACCGTCGATGAAAGTGAAGCCTGCAGATAGAGAGAGAGAGAAAGAGAGATTAAAAGAAAAGGCAGGGAGGCCAACCTGATACTAGTAACTGGCGTGCAACCCTGCTCAGGGGTGGGCAAACAATGATCGGAAAGACGACAGAGAGAGAGAGAGAGAGAAAGATAAAATAAAGACGGAAAAATGCACACATTCACACACAGGCAGGGTCTTCCAATCAGAGTCATTCTGATAGACCGTTGGAACTCAGAAAGCGTAGTAGCGCTTGCACCGCCTTCTTCTGTTACCTTAAGTCCTGTCGATGGCTCAGGACTCTTTCTTCTTAAAGAGGTTAGTCGTCCAACTTGCAGAGCACATTGCAAAGCGACTGTCTCTGTGAACAGTACTCCCGACAGTCGCACAGAATTGGCCTCGAGGCCCACCACTGGAAACGCCGGCGCCACCGTCGGCGTGACGTGCTTGGCAGGATCACGTGGTCTCAGCGGCCGCGTCGGCTGCTTGTGGAGCGCTGCCGCGTGCTTTGAAAACGAGTTTCAAGTACCACATGCGCTGCGGTCTGTTCAAACACGGAAGTTTTCTCGCATTTTCTACTAAATTTAAACCATTTTAATAGAGTGGCTGCCTCCGAAGGCGATGAACATGGGGCTCTACCGCTCGGTGCCGCAGTGCCAGGCTTACGCAACGGAGTCAAGTGTCAGCCTGCACCGGTAACCGCGGGACAAGAAACTGCGTGAAGCATGGGTTGTAAAGCCAAGAACCGGCAAGTAGCCATCGGCTACGAGTCTTGTGTGCAACAAGCACTTCCGCGACGAAGACTTTCGTTACTGCGTCGGGCCTGCGATGTTCGGTGAGTAGCAGACAGCGCGCACTGAGACGATGGCTCACGCGCGCTTCCCGCCGGCAAATTATGCTTATCTGCCACAGGATGGAAAAGGCGCTACCTTTTACCACGTGCGATACCATCTCAGAACCCTCCCGTGCGACCTCTTGATCTCCGACCCCCTTCTCAGCATCCACAAAATCGGCTGCAGATGAGCAAGTCATTGTTTAGATACGTTGAATTAAAAAACTCACAGGGTCCCTTATGCATTCGCCAAAGATGACTAGAAGGCGAAAGCCATCTTCTTCTTGTTGTCATTCGATGTATTGATTCTCCCGCACCCCTCTCCAAAAACGTTCCGCACCTAACACGGTTTTGCACGGCCTCCGTGACCGATCACGGAGGCAATGCAAAGCGACCATGACATTGAATACGTCATCACGTGACGTCACGTTATGTGACGTCATAATGACGCCACATTTTTTGGCGATCTGTGACGTCATGATGAACTCATATGATAACGCCATCACCGATCACGGAGGCAATGCAAAGGGACCATGTCGTGTGAATACGTCATCATGTGACATCACGTTGTGTCACGTCATGGTGATGTCATACTGAAGTTACAAATTTAGGAGGTCTGTGACGTCATGATGACGTCATATGTTGACCTCATCACGTGACAATTATTTTTTGCGTCACTCGTCTTGACGCCGTCGCATTTGCTCACGTTTTGTGAGCACCAAACGAAACGAATGCACTGAATAAAGAAACAGAAGCAGCGGCATTTGCCCGCTGAGAAGGCCGATCAATACGCAGTGGCGAGACAACTTGTCAAACGACACTGAAACGTACACGAATTTAGACCGAAAAAAAAAAAAAAAAAACTGAATCGTCGGGACGGCACATCACAAAGTTTACATGCGCACCAAAGCCGTAGTTGTACGAAATTGTTTTTGAACTGCTCTGATAGCGTCCGCGCAACAGTAGTTGTTTGTGTGCTTACAAATTCTCATATTTAGCGGCCTGAAGTTCACAGCGCGGTGCCAAAACGCGCTTGTAGCAAAAGCGAAACCATCAGTACGAGCATACATGCAGACGCTCATACATGCAGAGGCACCGTCAGTCGTCGCGAACCCGTGCGATCGCTGGCTTGAGGCTTCTTTCTGTTATGCTCCGTTTGGTTATACAGGCAGTCTACTCTAACGAGATATTTCACATATTTCGCACTCTGTGAGTGACCACCTTTCACGCAAGAAGCCATTTCAGGGGTCTCCAACGCGGTGATCGCGTGAAGCGGGTGCGCAGTTTTCTGCAGACAGACAGCGACTGTAGACTATCTTGTGCTTTCTGTTCGTCGAAAATTATTCTTTTGACAGGAAAGAACATATATCTTTTCGAAAGTACCTGCAGAAATGTCCCGGAGGGCTTCTGCAAGGTGATCTTGTAGAGCGCCGACAGCAAAACCTATGGGGCGCGCGCCGGCGGCATAACCTATGGGGCGCGCGCCGCCGGCGTAACTCCTCGCCGCCAATATGTCTATCGTGATATAACAGCGCAATATGGTTAGAATACGGACTAATCCTGACTAAATAGAATACATTAGAATTATAATAATTATAATAGGCACTAATTAGAATATGTCTAACCGTTTCTTCATTGCCATTATGGTAACAGGCTGTGGTGTCGGCCATTCCTATGCGAAACGCGTACGCATAGGTAAGTGGAACGTCCAGTCATAACCTCACGGAAGGGTAGCATCACCTCGGCGAAGTCCCGGAGGAATTCAAAGGCTGAAAGTTGGGTCTAAGAAATATAATCGCGCGTGCTTGAAGTGCGGCTTGTTCCACTGCGACGTGGTACATCGGCGAGCAAGCACGCGGAACTTCGATGCCGCGACAGTCCTAGAGAGCTGTATTAATATTTCTTTGTTTATTGTATGGGCTGAACGGGCAGCTCGATCGGCCTGTTCATTGCCGATAATCCCACAGCGACTTGGAATCCTCGGAAAAGTTGTATGTCCTTTCTCAAAGAAATAAACAAGAGAAAAGGGTATGACTTGTTTCGTTAAGATAATACGATAATACGATAACGAGCCTAAATGAAATCAATTGTATCTTTCAGAGAAATCTCTGAATTTACAGGGCGATTAATTAATATTTAGACACAACTCAACGAAACGAAACTCACAGAAATGAGTGGTATTGCTTGTGGAACCAAGCGGCGAACAATACAACATATTCTAGTGTTTACTACCCTCACCAACTAGACATGGATGGCTAATTTTTAAAATTTATTGCTGCTAAGGTTCGTTTTTATGATGTGGGATTAACAGCTAACGACAGTGGCATGCGGCGACCCGACAGACTAGCACGTGATTTCTGGAACGACGGCTTTATCTTAATCTTCTATCTATCTTTATATATTATTTTATGTTATCTTATATGCTATTATTTCCTTTTTTATTTTAAACATGCCTATACACCATGCTCTTTGTCAAGCGGCCACTGCGCGTATTTTCAATGTGCACCTAAACTTACATTCTATTTTAAGTTCAAATAACTTACAGTGATATCTCTTGGAGGCGCGAAGTAGCCCTCTTTGTTAACGTGCTAAATGGTACACAC
>NC_051178.1:194583486-194653806 GCF_013339695.2 Rhipicephalus sanguineus
CCCTCTACAAAAAGTTACAATTTGTATGTTTATATAAAAACGAGCGCACCCACATACAAACACACGCACGAACATAATGAATGGTGGTTACCCCCGGACCCGTCGAAGAAAGAAATTTCTGGATACGCTTGTGGCCGTATGGTAGGTAACCTGAAGATTCGTTTGAAGCGATACCGAAGACGTAGAGCTGGGCTGCAAAGAGGCATCATTAGATCTGGGCTCCTTGACCTTTCTCTCGATCTTCTTCTCTAACGTCATGAAGCTCCTAGAGATTACTGTGTGGAGTAAGTGTCTTTAATCGTTTATTATGAACCGTCGTCTTTCATTTAGAACATAGGCGAAAACAGTGAAATGTAAGTCATCGCAGAATCACCAAGAGAGCAATACTACAACACTTTCAGATTTCACGCGTGCTGAGAACAAATTGTGTAAAAACTCATCTGTTCGTTCCAGTAGGAAAGGCCTGGCGGTTCTATCTCGAATGATTAAGCTGCCGCAAGGAATTAGCCGTTACCAGACTTACACTTACTCAGTGTTACCTTTGTATCGAAAAGTAAGGTATCTTTTCTTCATAGTCTTTGAAGTGGCCACTCGGACTGACACACTGTAGGCGGGACTGGAGTGATTGCACGAGACAAACATATACATGTGAAAACTAATTCACCTAAGGAAAAACGCGTGCGAGTGTAAAAATAAACTCAATTTCTCTAATGCGTGGGGCACATTCAGCCAAACACGACCCCCCCCCCCCCCTCTCCACCCAAGCCACTCCACATACGCCAATAGGCGTTCCGCCCACTTCTGTCTACGCGACGCGCACGCTGAAAAAGCGAGTCCAGGTTTTACAGTCGAGCAGCCGCTGAGGAAAGATACGGCCCACTAACGACCTTCCGTAAAAATTGGGGAACCAGACGAAAAGAGGAGCGGGACGCCAAGCTACCCGGGTAACGCGAGTCGGCCATCTCCACTGTGATGTCAGCGAGAGACAGGGAAAGAAGGGGAGGGGATAGTAAGGGGCGCATCGGAACAGGGACATGCAGTTGAGAGGACGCTCAGGGTGTCCACTCAGCCAGAATCGAAGCATTTTCTGCACCGACTAGCGTAAGAAAGAGCAAAATGCGCCTCACACGAAAATGAAGCACGGATCGCGAGGTTGCGCAACAATGGAGGAAAAAGGCGTCTCGGAAAAGAGACTCTTGGGCAGGGAACGAGACGCGGGGTACAGGGGAGACGCAGGTGATTCGCGGCCGGAGCTCGCTTTTGTCCGCCTCCGAGTGCTTTTAGATGTCCGGTCGAAAAAAGCACGTCCCGCGAAGATCGTTGGCGATGGCGAATTTCTCCCCGGAGAGATCGGCACTCGTTGGAGAGGAACGCGCGTCCCAAGCGCCGCCAGCTCGCGCCGCACGCTCTCCGTACGCCCCATCCCGGGTACAGCGCGGCGCGGCGATGTGTGGCGGCTGAGGAGGCGGCGGCGGTACGCTGGGGTCGTGAAACATCGGCGACTTGAAACCATTTGGACAAGGAACGATCGTTCAGGCGGCGGGGGCCCTGCTCTGTACGTGGCGCGCTTTTCTGCAGTCGACGCGATACGAGACATCGGGTTGCCCCCTGCCTCGTGTCTCCCCATGGCGAGGGTGTGCCCCTCCCTCTTCTCGTCCTTTACGGGCAGCGCGGTGGGAGGCTCGGCGTGTATCTGCCGCTCGTCACGCTACGCCGCTTTCAATGGCTTCGGATGTGCGCTTGTATATACACGAATGGAGTCTCGTGTTGGCGCTCGCGCGAGCGCCGCTTCGATTTCACTGTCGCGTTTTCCGCTTTATGATGCGAGGGCGGCGAGATCGAATGCGCGGTAAGGAATCCGCTCTGTCGGCGCTGCCAGCGTGAAATGTTTCGTTTTGCTTGACTGAATTCTTTCAGAGTAAACTGTCGCAGTCTTCAAAGCGGGCGTTTGTACTGTCGCTAGAATCCCCTGATTAGAGTCGTTCCGGTTAGAGATGGTCAAATCTGGAAAGCTATGTATGATCGATCTCGTGTGTTACGGAAATAGTGCAGAGAGACTTGACAAGACGTTCAATACTATCTCCGGAGGTTTTCCTTTTCTTATGACAGTCATGCGTAAAACTCCTTTTTCAGATGAGATTCGTGAAACGAAGTAAGATACTTTAAGCGTTGAAGGGAATGCACCGGACGCCCGAGAACAGAAAACGCCGCATTCTCGATGGCCGAATACATTTTCATAAAGTGCATTCGGAAGTCTTGTTAAATAGGAAAGGTATTTTAGCGGCTTCAATAACTGTCGTCTCGGTGATGTCCTGGAACAATAGCAAACTGCTTTTTCACAAGCAAGGACGACTTCGCATTTTCGAATGTTAAAAAAAAATACTTTAAAAAAAAAGAACTAAATTTTAATTGTCGAGAGGCAAGTTCTCTACTGACATATAAAATATAAAAACGGTCCCGTGCCTTGTGAAAAACTGCTGCTAATGGGTTTGCACAGTCTATAAAAAAATGTGTGTTAGGTAGGAATGCACAATCCATTGTGTTTTCGCAGTAACATTTCGTACAAACGTATTTACAGCTAAAATACTTTTATGAGTGTACTTCCTACCAGACTAGAGTCTTGTGTTGGTGAGGTGTGCCGATATGCCAGCCTTTTACGGAAGTATTTTGTAATTTGTACTCTGTCTCGTGTTTGCAGACGTACGTTCGGCGGTTGTGGCCACGATGTAAATATTTTGTGCAGGTTTGTAATAAATCTAACAAAATAATAAAATCGGCATTCACTCAAGACATCGTTCTATATCGCGGCTCACTCTCACAAAAATGTTGGTTACGTGAAACTGTATGATTACTGGACTACCTTGAAGCGCCCGCCAACCGCATTGCATAGAGTGGATAACGGCAGTGACAACGACAGTGACAACGACGAGTGTGCGCTGCTTATGCGCTCGAAATAAAGCCCTTACGTAAGCTCTATTCTGTCAGCACAAAATCAGAATTTGAAATTTTCTGCAGGCTGTGATCGGATGCTGCTGCAGGTGATCCCCGTCACGCCAGTGTCACTTGTTTTTTTAAGTAAACGGGGACGTGAGCCGTAGTGTGAAACTACAGAAGGAAAATTTTCTGGCTTTAATTTACGCAACGTCATTTCTATGGTACTTTACAAAAGTCATGCGTGACGCTCAATCGCACATCAACAGAATGTTTCATGAAGGCTGCAAAATATCAACAGAAACGCAACCGAACTTTTACAGCGGCTATTTTGAGGGTGGAAAAATGCTAAGTCAGTGCAGTAAAGCTATGAAATGCTGGTGTCGTATATTTTCCCGGCTCATTCTTCTGGTCGCTTTATGGAATTTCGAAGGTATCTCTGGAAACTAGCACGTTCAGATTAAAATGACGCCAGTACTGCGCGAAACACACACTCACTTTCTATTTTCTACTCGATGATGCCCTCGCAGTACGACAGTCGAAGTGCGCTGCTCTCAACACCGACTGCTATGTAGTGGAAGAAACGGTAGTCGATTCTGCTCAGGGCGCCCCATGCAGCCTCCGCTCTGCCCTTCTCTGCTCGATTTTATCGCTGGCGCTTCTCGGAACGCGAGAAAGGGTGTCGTGAGATCGCGTTTATTTCAGTTCTGGTGGGACCCGATGACGGCAAACACGAATGGAGTGCGCGTCGTCGGGGACTTTGAATTACTCCCTTTCTCTCGCGTGTCAGCGGGCCTCCCGCCCAAGGCACGCAGAAGTTACGAGCTTGGTGGTACGAGCTTGTCTCACGACATTGGCCCCTTCAGCACGTGCCCCTTACATTCTTCAAGTATCACTCCGTTCTCTCTTGTGTCCCTGAGCGATTTCTTAGCAAGAAGGTTGTACACCAATCGTTCGAGTTTCTGCGAGTGCGTGTGTGCACGTGCCACTGCATGGAGAGTTGAGAATCGCGTCTTACTTTCTGAGCCACATTATTCAACTCGCGTGCTGAAGCACGCATGTACATAAAGGTGGGATTAGCGCATGTGTTCCTGTTTATATAATTTAACACATGCTATTATTTGTTGAAACATATTTGGATAGAACACGAACTTGTGTGCCAGCGTGTCTGGGCCTATGAATGTCGGTGTTTGTGTGGTTCGTTTAACGTGATCTAATGGGGCTAGTGAGGTCTCGTTTGGCAAACATATGACGGAGAATAGACAGTTTTAAGAGCACTATGGCTGGAGCATTCCTCAGCTCTGAGAATTCGAAAGTCGCAAGTAGAAACAAAATAACAAATAACTGGAAAACATTACGCATAAAAATCAAACCTTGACAGCCCAGAAGGACCAAGCCGTCGAGATCAGTCCCTCTAGTGATGACGACGAGAGCCGTAGAGAATTAAAGGATGTCGCAGTTTATGAAATTCACTGATCTTAGGTTACGCAGCGCGCTACCTGCACAATTACGTCGTGCAGGCAGCGATTACAACATTGATACGCAATTCTACATAATTGTACAACACTTTCCGTAAGAGTCCTCTCATTATCTTAGCGAGTTTTTCTTCGTCTTTTCAAGAGCGGCACGAGCTGTTGAGCTTACAGCCGAGTCTGCGTTTCGTAAAATGACCATAGGTACGCTGGAAGCAATTCCACAAAACCTGACTGCAAGCCAGAAGACGGTATCGCTTCAAGAGCAAGAAAAAAAAACAAAATATGCAGATCTGGAGACTGTCTTAAGCCGTGCTTCACGAGTGAACTGCTTGGTTGACACAATTTGGCAGGACCGTGGAGTAGAAAGAGGCCCTTAATCCAAAAGTCTGCTGACACCAGCTCGGCTTGTTAAGTATTTCCTTAGCGCTGTCCAGGCTTCGAAAGCGGTCTCTTGCGAGAGCACCTGTAAGCCGCGCTTTGAATCAAGGAGAACTGAAAAAAAAAAAGACCAATATAAGCGACACCTTCGCTTGTCAAAACGCCTGACACACGTTAAACCGGCGGCAGTATTACATCGGTCCTGTACGCGCCCGAACCTTCCCAATCGGACTGCCTTTTAATCCACTCATTAATACGACAGCTTCTCCCTGCGCTTGATGCGCGTATTTTCCGTTCTGAACTGCGAAAGGTTCAAGACGGCCAAATACCCGCTACGTTCGCCTCTGTCTTTCTACTGCAAGCAATTGCCTCATACTGCGCGCAGTTTTTCTTCTGTGTCCTGCGTAATGGCAGAATTGTGTGGCGTTTCGCACCAGCTTACTTTTCTTCGAAAGAGCTAGGCCCTTGCGAGGCAAGAAATAATGGTGAATCACCAAGGCAAAGCCGCCGTGTTCAATACAAAACGTGCACCGTCTTCTTGTTCTTTGTGGCATTCAACGTAGGATCAAAAAGTAAACAGTCGCTCTCGATTTGAAGGATCTGGCGCATTTCAGAAGAAGACGCATATACAATGAACAAGCTTAGAAATATTCTGATTCATCCTCACCGTGTGTCTTCTTCGTGTCAGTGCTTTTTAATGCGTTTCGTCGACGAGATGGCTTCTAGGCCTCGGCAGCGGCAGCTAATTGCACGAGGCCTTCTTAAACATTTCACAACTCTGCGTGCTTACATAGTTCGTGTGTAAATCGAACAGCGATGCCACTACTTCTTTTTCTGCCCTTTTGTCTTTAGAGCGCCTATACTTTATACAGTACAATGCGCGCCGCAACTGCTATCAGTCACGTTAACCATATGCTTTGAAATCACCAGAAGCACGAAAGCTAGAGCCCGTTTAGGTTTGATCGTAAGGCTTACCAAAGCATTCGACAGGAAAGTAGCTATATATAAAGAAGTGAGTTAGCTCTAGCTGACATATGTGAGCTCTAGCTGCTGTTCATATTGCAAGTCATCAACAGGACGCTGCGTTACCTCCGACCGCATCGAAGTTGTACTGCCACCTAATTTACTCACGTAATGTTCTACACATAAGCGATATTATCGCCGACAGAAGGGATAATAGTACATCATGCACCTAGCTGGTGTATATCTATGAAGGCAACGGTAACCTCCTCGCCGGACATGCCATAAGAAGTACTACGACACGAAACTTGCGTTTCTTGCCATGGCGTGCAACACGTTTTTACGAGGCTCAAGATCTTTCTCTCTTTATACTCTTGGGAGTCTCTTTTAATCGAGAATCGGCGCCACGATCCGATATTGAAAGGAAGTTCTCCTGCTTTGAAAGCGTGGCAGAAAATTAGAGTTTCTGGATTCTTTTCCTTTTTCATGCATTACAGCTAGCTCATGATGTCAGAGGGTCAGATTCCATCTGAAAGGAAATCTCTCTGGTGTTCGGTACAGGGATCTGTACAGGCTATCACCAATTCATATATCTGCGCACTTTTACTTTCTTTTCTTTTTTTTCAAAGTCTTATCCTCAGAGAACGCAGCGACCCTTTGAGGCCTTATTTTCGGTTTCTTTCTTTTAACAGAGCATAACGCCAGTCAGTTTCGTTTCGAGTCATCTAGGAAGGAACTTCCATCAGACGTCCTGGTCCCGAAGCAATTGAAACTTCTTGGCAAATGGGTTCCCGGAAATTACGCCTTGTAAGACGCTAGCACCCTGATGCTTACACACAAAAAAGACACAGTCTGTTTGAAATATTATAAGGGTTCGCATTCTTATATAAGGCGCAGTTACTGCTTAAGCTAGGGCAAAGAATTCATTACAAAAGCGCAAGGGTTAAGAAGGAATAAGATTCGTTTTATATGGTAAGAATCGGCATTAGAAAGGTGTAATAGCCAAAAAGGGAGTAATAACTATTGCACGTGGCACGAAAGATAATTTTAGCCCCGGAAGGAGGCGGTCTTGGGTAACTGGGTTGATGCTTAAGTTGATCTTAGAGCAAACAGAAGGTAATGGCAATGCACAAAAAGTGCTGAGTACTAATTATCTGAGTGACTAAAAAACAGGCCTCACTTTCGACAACATGAATAAACCAGAAAGAATTTGGTTCCAGAAAATGCGTGGACAAAATCTTGCACAGTTAAAGATGGTGTGCTACTCAAGTCGCATTGCAGTCTTCTACTCACTACGGCACCGTTTATCTTAAAGCATATCACAAGTTTATATTTCGTTAGAAGTGGAAAGAAACTTGTTGGACGCAGGCTCTAGACTAATGTTAAATGCTCGTCCAGATGAACGTTGAATTATTCGGGGCAACTTTTCTCAAGCATTGGCAGCCAGACACAACAGCATTGCCTTTCGGAAAACAAGCAAATTGAGAGCTGTTGCGATCATGAAGGAACTTTCAGCCTCCACGCGCTGAGCGAAGTTTGCCTTTGTGATGTGAACAATGCTACAACCTGAACTAACTTAAATGCCATTTTCCCTTTCCGTTGTTCGTCTGGGTTTTATGGCTCGGCACTGATGGCTATGGCTTCCGGATAACAGGCTCTCAGGCAACCGAACATCGCATGCTTTCATCTGCTAACAAGACAGGCCTGAAAGCATCTCAGAGAGTAATAAGATCTTGCTGACTGCCCACTTTACTATATCTCTATTCTTTCATCGTTCTCATCTGTATTCTCCTTTTCCCCAACCATTTCTATCCAACTGGGCATGACCTCAGGTAAACGTGTTGCCATTTTGTTCTTGCCTTTTTCTTTCTCTCGTTTTTTTTCCATGGCATCGTGTAATAACCTACATGCTTCCGGGATCTAGCCTAATTAGGTCTCACAGCGAATGCGGGAAAATATCATTCCGAGAGTTGGAAGCTTACGTTCTAGTTCCTATGGCTTTCGCAGACGAGA
This sequence comes from Rhipicephalus sanguineus, assembly GCF_013339695.2. Classification (NCBI taxonomy): domain Eukaryota; kingdom Metazoa; phylum Arthropoda; class Arachnida; order Ixodida; family Ixodidae; genus Rhipicephalus; species Rhipicephalus sanguineus. The sequence goes on from NC_051178.1 coordinate 194,591,244, forward strand.
GCACGGCTGCTGGGTTTACCCAGCTGCTGGCTCAGCTGATGTGATCCCTAACTATAAGCTTCATGCCGAAGTGTGTCAGGGTGCCTGATATCGCCACCGTGAATACTACTCGTTCTACGAAGCATGAAGGTAATTCGGTGCTTGTAATCAGAAGCTTTGGGACCGCCGAGTTTTCCTTTAAGACGAGATTATACCGTGTCTAAGGAAATTTAGGAAAAAATACATCAGCAATGTTCAATTTACACGAGAAAACAACGAGTCATCCCATCAAAAACATGGCGCAATAATGTATCCGTCGACCTTCGCATGCTTTTTGAAGAAAAAAAAATAGTTGCGGCATTACTTTTATGTAACCGTTGAGACCGAATACGGCCACATTACGAGAACTATAAAACGTTCCAACTCGACTGATGAAACGTGCCGCCACTATTGAAGTAATCCAGTAACGAAGTGTTACGCTTCCCGGTACTACATTTTTGTAGCTATTGAGCCATCCCTTCATTTATTCATTTTCAAGACAATTATCAGGATCGCAAACTCGAAGTCAAGGCTTGAGCTGCTGCCTTGAAGAAGACAAGACCGCTTGTCGAAACTTCGGCTCCAGCGACTCCCTTTGTTCGAAGACGTTTCAAGTGGCGTCATTAAAACACGAAAAAAAAAAGAAATGTTCCAGAGTAGAATATTAACAAGCCACGATAGCCGTAGCAAAAGAAAATACATTTGTTTCTGGAAAAGTTTCAGGGAATGCTGATGCAATCAACATTGTAACAAGTTCCAAACAGATTGAAATATTTGTTACGCTTGTCTACTGCATTTATCATGTTGTTTATGCAATGATCCACGTAAATCTCGCAGTGGTCCAATAGAGGCATGCAGTCATTAGTCAGGCACCGTGACTGTGGCCGTCTGCTTATTTAATACCGTCCCACCACACTGTTCTTTTTTCTGAAGCCATAATAACTGAGTCGCTTGTAACATTTTCTTGTAAATTTTATCATCTTTACCAACCAGATAAAAGTTTCGAACGTGAGCCACTTTGTTTTTCATCTTCACATTGACGGCGTCGTCCCCAATGAGACATAATAAGACAGAAATCTATACGCCAAGAAATCCATTAATCATTTTGGCGGACAAAAAACCGACATTATTGCGCACGTATGCTGCGCCAAACATTTTTATAACACTTAGCAGGTATATTGTAGCCGACGGCTGATCACAAATGACAAGGTCAGAAAAGCAGTCGATAAGACGTAGTGCATATACCAATAAAAAACTTATCGATGACTGAGAAACCGCTGTGCCAAGATACGCATATTCGCAAACAAAACGAAAGAAGAGTCAAGCCACGTTTTTCATGACTCTCTCTTTGTCCTTGTTCATTCGAGCACGCATCTATCCGGGAAATATCAACAATACAGGCCATCTTTAATGTCGCTTTGCGACGGTAGACCAGCGCAACTACGTTGAGACATCTGACCAGTTTTAAGCGGAGCGTGTAAAACTGCGTCTTGAAATATTGACCCTCGATGAAATCAACAAAGTGAGAGCTATCGTCGACTCTCATACTCCCTCTGTACAGTTACATGTTCGTGCTGATCAGCAGTTGCATCTATACTTTCTCACAAGACATGAAATGTAAACATCACAGCGCCCGTTTCGCTCGTATAGCAGCATGCTTGCCCTAACAAACTGCATCGGGATAGGGAATACACACGCGAAAACGATGCTCATATTTCAATACGTTGTAGCGGCTACCAGTTTCGCGCACGTTGATCTTGATTCAACAACGTCGCTCGCAGTGCTAGCGACGAAGCACGAGAATTTACCCGACTGCTTCCACAACCGCAGACCGACCCACAAAGGTCTCGGCGAGCGAAGTCCACTTAATATGGGCACGTCGCTTCTGTGGATTAGCGAAACCCGAAAGACTAGAAACAGAAAAAAAGCAAGAATTGGCAGGAGAAAATTGTTGCAGGCCACCATGGGCGGCGGCAGCCCGCGATAAGGAATCGCAATCGATTTTCTATCTGACGGCCAATTAATGAAGCCGGAAACTAGCTTACACACGGCCGCATTCTTGATTGTGTAGCCAGCTTTATTTATTAGCTTTTCTTATTTCTTCTTTCTTTCTTTTACGTACGCGTGTGCAGACAGTAATGTTCATTCCCTGTACCGACACGTACCTCGAGTGAGTGCTGCCTGTATTGCTTTCGTAATCTACATTGTTCGCTGCCTTCTCTCGTACTGTCTCCATTCATCAGAAGACTTGTTGGGTCTATCGACTGCCTCTAATGCTTCGCCTAGTACGCTGGCATTTTTTCAGTCAGCTTTAAGACATGGTAGGCATGGTTTCTCGATTTAACCTGGGAATGGACCTCACGAAAATTAGCCACAGACTGTGCCATCGTAATGATGCTTCTGCGTATTCGGGGAAAAAATTACTTCCTTTCATTAACGGGACTCTTTAATAGGATATGAGAGGAAAGCTATTAAAACCCACTGCGAGATGGAAAAGCTGGTTTTTAAAAATAAAATGATGGAATAAACGTATTAATGAGCGTATGCGGTAGAAGTACAAAATTTCAGTGTGCCCTGAAAGCTAAATCGTTGATGGAATTGTTGCTATGTTTTCGAAAGCAATAAATCTTACTTTATGAAGGTGTGTTTCACGTTCGGTGTAATAGTTACTTGTGCTGTTGCTGTTGTACATTATCGGCCATTGGATATATTTAACTTAATGCACGCACATGCGTACTTGTGTTTCGTACCTGAACTCAGGCACTAAACCTTCTGATTCTTGTACTTTTTTACTGTACAGTGTTTCACATGTTGGGGTCCTATAGAGAGCGATGTTTTGTGGCCGTTTTCTCTGTCTCCTTCTTATTATTATTTTCCGTTTGCTAAGTGACCGGTGCCGCTCTGATTGCGCCACCTGAAGGCGTAGTAGACAGAAATGAGTAGGCGACCCCTCGGTAACAGCAACAAGAGAAGAAACGTTTATTCGACGTTTCGATCGGAGTCCGGTCTTCATTAGGAACGAGTGCACAGAATGAGTGCACATATCGAGGCTAAAAAAGGCGCTTGATATGGAGGTATTTCCGTATTAACCTCTTTGCCTGGCTGCGCACTGTAGCAGACAGCATAGTTAAATATGTGCTGAAATGGCAGTGCTTTGTACAAAGATCTTTTTAATGGCCGTCGCGAATTCGTTTAATCTGATTTATGTAAATGAGCAACAGTATAATCATACCGCTCAAAGCGCCAAGCACTCTAGAATGTTCGATCGAACTATGCGTACCCTGTTACTAAGCGCAAGCAAAGTGGAGCGGTATATGCTATAGACGCAGCTTTTATATCCACAAGCGTGCTCCTTTGCAAGGCTGGCTGCCTTTAATTTAATCATTTGCGTGTCATGAAGCTACAATATCGTATTTCTGATAAGAGCAAGTCGGTAGCTAATCGACCACTTCAGTCATGCGAATTAATGTTAGTCGCACTCGCTGTTACCCTCTCAGGTAGACAGATGTAGCAATGCGGTCCCTGTCTTCTCAGCGCTATGGCTTCGATGAACGTAACAATGGACGAAAACAACTTTATTGAAAGTCCGGCAATGCTTCATAACCCGGGATCAGGTCTCCCATGATGGGACTTCGAGGCCTTGCCTCAACGCCGCCTCGCGGGCCCAACCAACTAGCCCAAAAGTCCGTTCCCTTGGAGAAAAGTTATAATTGCCGCAGTCCTTTGGGAGCATTTGCTTCTTTTGCTCGAACATTTCACTTCCATACGGGCATATGTGCTATCAGTTATTCATTATTTTGAATCTTTACATTCATTTCATGCTTAAGTGGATTACATGATGAAGAAATGCGCATCACATTAGTGTTTACTTCAAAGGACAATGACACTAGGCTGCGAAGAACGAAAAAGCCAGAATTTACGTCTTCCAGAGATCAACCCAAACGGAGTCGTTCACGCGTGCCTCGGCATACGCTTTGGTGGAGCACTCAGTACCGCCCATCACCGTTCTCCTTCAATGAGCACCTTGGTCAGCATTCGAGACTGCATCCTGTCAGCTTATATATTCCATCGCGTGTACTCATACTATGCAGTTTTTAGCGTGTCTCTACCGACTAGTATACAGTATCGACGCCACGACGTCAACTTCTGTTACCAGCTTTCAGCACTTCCACGCGGATCAAAAATAAAAACGCGTACCCCAATGAGGACTACTTCAACCAACTTGCAGTCACGTATAATCCGCTAGAGCGGCTTTGCTCGCGCGCTAGTCACCACCACCCGAGGGCATTTTGTGTGCGCTTGGTCTCCTGGTCAACTCCGCCCGGTCGCTATAGCGAGTCATCTGTCATTAGACAAAAATGTGGCGACAGGAGAGGCGAAAGGGCTAGGCCGACTCACTCGCCCTTCTTGTCCGCCATAACTGGATGGAAGCGAGGGAGAGCTTACAGCTCCTGAGTAGAGGGAGTTTCCTGTACCGTTTCTATACCGGACACGCGCTGGTCATCGATCTTGAACGGCCGGGTGTGCACGACCAGCAGTATGCTGCGTATTCGCGACGCCTAACAAGCTTGATGCGTCGCGCTCGGCGTCCCCCACGTGAAAGGCGAGCCATTATAAAGCTATCGCGCGACATCGAGCGTTCGCGAAACGCCGTATACGTATGCAGGCGACGTTGGCGCTCGATAACAATAGGCTGCGCTACTGCGCCGCATTCAAGGCGGCGAGCGGAACAAAGAGACCGCCCCTTGTGGGACAACTTTTGCGAAGTGGCAGACGTGAAAAGAAAATCGGGAAGAGGAGATGCGACGGGACGCGAGGAAAAGGCGCCTCGGAGACGATCTTTGAGTTGCCTTCTGGTGAGGAGACGACGTACGCGCGTAGCGACGTCTGTAAGCTTTTTTTAAGCGCCTTCAGCGAAAACACAGTCGGAGATAAAGTTGAAAAGGACAGACAGATGGGATAGTTGGTAGCACATAATTCGCGCAGTAGCACAAATAATCACATGGACGGCCAAAGAGCAAGACGGGACAGAACACTATGCACCATGCTAAGTTCACTTGTCATCGTGTGTGTTAAGGTCACTATGCTACGTTCACTATGCCAAGACACCGTGCTAAGTTCACTTGCTGTCGCTCTATTCTCCGATCACACCCTATCCATATATATAGTTCGCATTGAGACATATCTTTGGTCTGTTCGCTTTGTTTGGTTCGTTAGTAGCAGTGATAATATTATTGTTTTTCGGTTAACCGACAAATCTCACAATAGCGTCGATGGCTGAATTCACCGATCTTTCCTCGCATCAAAAGTCTTCGACCGTGCACTGATTCTTCGCTGTAATGCAAGGCACTCATGCACTGCTTCAGTTTTATTATTGTAATAATAATAACAATTATTGGGGATTTACGCCCCAAAACCACGATACGGTTATGAGAGACGCCGTAATGAAGGGCTCCACAAATTTCGAGCCCCTGGGGTTCCGTAACCTACACCTAAATCTAAGCAGACGGGCCTATTGCATTTTGCCTTCATCTAAATGTGGTCGCCGCTACTGGGATTCGATCCCACTGCCTTCGGATCAGCATTCAAGAACCACAACCACTAGTCCACCGCAGCAGGTAGTTTTATTGTTGCATCGGCTCACGTCAACCTTTGTCCGCTCACTTGTGTGCGCGTGGTCTTCGCGTTTCTTGTATTTATACTTCCTGTCTTGATATGTTATTGTTTCTCGCTCATTGCATTTATCTATTTAATGTTATTAAACATAGTGGTGCTGAAGACAAAAAAAAACGTCCTTGTTTAAACAACTACAATGCTGTTCTAAGCGTACAATAGCGACAATAAGTATAGCGCTTAATTTTAAATAAAGACTTTTTTTTTAAATCACTGCCTCTGCTATTCTCGAAAGCTTCGAAATATCAGAGCTCTCCGGCGAGGGTACACGTCGAACGATGAGGGAGGCGGGCTAATCTCTTCCTAATTTAATAAACTTCCCATCGCCGCCGCCGTCCGTTCCGGCTCTGCGCAGGAACAGCCGGAGTTTTGCATAAAAAATGGAAATCTCTGACTCACGCCCGTGACACACGACGCGAGCTGCCGAATGCTCCCCTCTTAGGAGGAGCTTCGGGAAAGAGAGAAAAACGGAGGTGCGGGAAAGGGGAAGCGGTGGGTTGCAGTGCGTGTAAATTGGGAGATACGCTTTGGCAGCTAGCAGAGAATGAGTGTGTCGTCGAGCGTAGCAAGGAGAACCAATAATAAAATAAAAAAATTACTGTAATGAAACAAGAACAAAGAACTCACCTCGCCCGCCTACCCGTTTTTATCACCTCTATTAGATGCCAGAAAAGTGTTTTCCGGCCAGTTTTGTCGCTTGCAGACATTTTGTCACCACTGGCAGTTTTTTTTTTGCGATTTTTTCTAATCTGTTCGTTATTATTTTCACTTTTGTGAACCTCTACTCATCCCTACTTTTTATCTGACTTTACATGTACTTGCGAAACGAGCATATCCAGCGTTAGAAATAAAAACCGGAACGACGAAAAAAAAGTGGGGGAAGACTTGTGAGGGGGGGGGGAGGTATGCTGTTGCTTATAACGCCTGCTTGCTCCCCCGCTTTGAGGAGGGATTAGGAAATAAACGAAAGCAACTGCGCAAGAGGGCGTGAAAAGGATTTGGGAAGATTGTCGAGAGCTTGTAAACAATTTCTGTTTCCTCTCTTTCCAAGCGACGTTGTTAAGCGTTGCAACTGCAGTACACCCGAACCCCTCGCGATCGAAAACGCCATGTTTCAAACAGGGTAGCGGCGCAAGTTGAATAAGCGCCTCGCGGTCTCTGCGTTAAAAAAAAAAAAAAAAAACCCTCGTTCCTATTTTTTTTTATTGCAGTTGTTGGTAGTTTCTTTTAGTTCGTTGCTTCGGAGCTCTTTCTCTTTCTCGCTCACTCTCTCATAGCTTCTGCAGCGAGCACTGTATCGCTGGAGCCAGGCACTGGAAATGTGAGGAAACGGTGACAAAAGCGATTGCACCACACCTACAAACTTTTCAGCGCGACTTTACGGGTTGACGGGGATGGGGGGAAAAGACGTAGTTGCGCGCACTTGATCCGATAACTTTAAGCGGATCGAGGTAGCCATGAAGTTTCGCAAAGGGAGACACTTAGTGTTTTTTGCATTTGCTCCCGAGTGCCTTAACAAGCAAGTCAACTAGATAGATCAGTCCACCGTTACGCATAATATATAACGTCGTGTATACTACATGATAATTTATGATAGCAGCACGTTTACGCTTCGCTGTTTTAGAAACGCGATCATGGCCGCGAGGAAAATTTAAAGATTGTGAAATACTAGAATATGTTTTCTGTAACGTGATAGGGCGAAAACACTTGTTTTCGGGTGAAGAAATTATAACTTGCTTTTGAATCTTTCAGAACCCGGGATCAGTGAAAATAGGACAAAAAGTTCTCGTATTATGTAGTTTTCTGCAGCATTCTTACCTTACGCGTTTTCATTCGTACGCCGTTTGTGATACGTGCTGCATTTATAGACAAAGGTTCTCTAAGCGCCGCTCTGATTTCACTTCTGAGGGAGACAAAATTAGGTAACGGTCGGTTTCCACGAGCAGATTATAGTTTAAACACGGGTCGTATCGTCTGTCACGCACCAGAGCGCTGGCAAGCATCATTCACCTGTTCCTCGGATAAATAGGTAGGTGAGAGATTCACAATTCTGCCTTATTATGCCTCAACAAGAAATTGATTAATATCTGGCTTGTTGTTTTACTCTATGACTGAGATGTTGCTTATGTTATTTTGAAAATGCGACGGACGGAGTTTAAAGCGCACACGGACAGGATAATTACCGCAAACAGCCTCAGTTTCAAATATAATCTAAGATCATCCCAATGTGGCGTGATGAGTATTACTCCTACATGCATATTATTTTTGACGCTTCAGATAGTAAGCCGTCTCTCATGACAGAAAAACGTTGTACGAATATAACTTGCAAGCTTACGTCTTATTGCCCGTGCATGGTTGACTTCCATATCTTCTCTAAAATTGGGAGCTTCAGTCATTTTCACATAATGATGAAGTCAGGCACCGAATTACATAAATTCCTAAATATAAAACAAAAGCGCGGCATGACAATGCATTTATTTGCTTAATCTTACCTGATAACATAAGGCGGCCCCGCAACACTTTTCTAAGTAACAATGGAATGGCTTTATTAGAGTTTATTGCATCACAAGTCGACCGCCGCAAAAATTTTTAGAATCGGTCAACAAAGAGCGGAGTTACGGAGCTTTGTCACGCGCTGTAATTGATTTCTCTCTTCTCTCGTCCCAACGAGTGCGCTAGAAGCTGAGCAGGGAGGGATGGCACGGGCGAAAGAAGTTACGGCACGCGCGTCCATGGCCTTGAGCACTAGTTTTTCCTTCGAACGCGTGGCTTGCTTTAAGTGTGATCGCGAACGAGCACATCGGCACGTGGCGTCCTCTTGCGGCGGTCGCGGTAACTATGCAGATCACGATGCCAATGGCCTGAAGTTTGGGTATATGGCGTGATCATTTGGGCATATGGTGTCAATTGTAGAAAAATAGAGGGAACGATTTCTAGCGTACTTTGAGAATAATTGTAAATTCCAGGCCGCGTGCTGCGCTATAACGTTTGGCTCGAACGTTCTCATGAGCCTCGACTACCGATCGGCAGCGTTTTCTGATCATGCTGAAAAAGTGTCGCAAGACCCCTTTAAGGAATAAAGCTCTAGAGCCCTCCGGCTCAGACGACAGTTCGAAAACGAAGGGTTACACTGGAAATGAACCAAATAGCACTTTCGTAAAAAAAAAAAAAGGAAAGTGTACAAACAGGACAGAACACAAGGGATAGGCGCGAGACATGCGCACGTCTCGTCTCTCCCCTTGTTTGGTGCCCAGTTCGCGCATAGCCTTTTAGACTCTTAGGCGCCCGTTTCTGCGTTGAGCGGCGTCGCCGTTGACGTTGCTCTTGCCGGCGCAACCGGTAGAGCGAACGAGCATGAAGGAGAGCGAAAGCGGAGTTTGTCGATATCATGAGCCACTAGCCTCGCTTTCTTCCTCCGTCACGCGCCCTGGCCCCTCGGTCGGAGCTCGTGCGCATGCTGGGTTGGCAGGTGCACTGCAGCTGGCTTCGATTGTCGTAACGGGGCTGTCGGCGTTTCGCTTGGTTCGCGACGCCTGCAATGCACAGAGTGGTGTGCGTAGCACTCGAGCGCTGGCAGTTTCTTTGGAAATATGTAAGGAATGTTGCATTGCTACAACTGAGGATAGGTAATACTTCAAACACGGTTGAAGTTACCCCAAGACGAAGCTGCACTCGAAATTCTCATTAGGCAGTATCGTAACTGTCGGTGATTTTTTTAGCAATGCACTAACCACCCCCCCCCCCTCCCCCGGTTTTATTACTAGACAAATAACAATTATTCGTTGTTAAGTATCAAAGAAGCGCGATAATTTCTCTATTTAAATCTTCATCGGATGGCGCGTGACGAAACCGGCAAGAGAAAATGATGAGCGAAATCAGTAAGATTCTCTTAGTGCCATAGACTCAAGCCGTCCACACGTGTAACATTTCATTTATATATATAAAAAAACATGGTTGATCCCTCCGTCATAGGAATCGGAATAACACGAAAGTAAAGCGTGCCCTTACAGAAGTAACTGAATGTTTACTGTACATTGATATAAGAGAATTTGCAAAAATGTACGTGGGTGTACCCACTTTGATGATTGGTGGTACATCTCCATCCCGACGACTAACGTCCATGTTAAATGATTAAACAAACCCTTGTGGTAGCTGTAGTAGTTAACGGTGAAAGCTTAATCAGAGAACGAGGTGTGATAGCCAGAAGAGCGGCGCATATTGGACGCAGAACTTGGTCGCCATCCCGCGGCATGTTAAAATGTGATTGAACACCCCGGTCAGACTAAAGAAAAACGCAATGCGCGTCGTGCCGCCCCGGTAGTCCGGCCACGATTTTTCTCGGGGCGAGCGCGTGAGCGGGGAACGCGTTGTTACAGCCACGCTATGGTGGCTAGATAGCCACGTGAGGCAGGCGCGCGTCGCAGAGCTATTTTTGGTTTGGATTATCGTGATGCTATGAGCGAAACCGACGCTCATCTTACGACGCTTGCGCTAAGGTCGCCACCTCGCGGTGTGTTAAGGTATTGACAAAATTGAACTTCTATTGAACATTCTCGTTCAGCATCAACAGTCTATCCATATCGAGCGACTTGTTTGCAATGTCAACCTATTTATCATAACTCGATAAATCAGTGCTTATCATCAAGGGCCAGAAATCCACACACAGTCCGCACCTCTTGCCATCCTATACACAGCACGCCACGAAAGGCGTCCTCTTACACAAAGATTAGATTCAATCAGAGAGTGAAAAAAGCAATTTCACTTGTTCCTCGGTCCCTCGTAGGACGAAGAACGTGCCTCACGTCATCGCTATGAAAGAGAAACAAACATAAAACACTTTTAAAAGATACGTCAATGAAAGCAAGTGTAGAGAAGGCAATCCCTCTTTCATAAAACTTTCTTTCTTTTTATGTTTTGTCGATTAGTGTTAATACTGTTGGGTTTCCATCGACCCCAACCTGTGGCCCTGTCAGTTTCCCGGCTCGGTGCCCTTGATCCTTTCACAAGCACGCGCTCTCCATTCTCCTCCCCCTCCGCCTCGCCACCTCTCATCTTGCGTACGAGCCGCGATCACCTCGTGCAGCCATGCACATGCCGCTCGTGGCTAGGTGCCTCTGTCAGCTGTTGCAGACCGGAAGCGACTACATGAGACCCCCCGTGGAGCCCGGGATCGGAAATTATTCCTGCGTGTGTTCGGCACCCCACACGGCGTATGCAGTGCGCTCGCGCACGCGTTCGGCATTTCTTCCAGCGGCAAATTGTTCTTTTCTGTATGGCTAGCTACATTTCTTTGATTCGCGTCTCTGGCGGGGCCTTTCTACGCTCGCCTCATCATCCAGTCCGCAGTCAGTGGGCTCTCGTTCCCCGGAGCTATAGTTTTTACTTGTGCGAAGCGAACACGCCGACTTCTGCTCTGCATGAGAGGGATCTCGTATGCGACAGTTGCGATTTACATAAACTTCCCCTCTGTATTCAATTAGGAAGAATGAAAAGGGCTGGAGCCTAATTAAATATTGAGAAAAGCAAATTTGTAGCCCCACACATAAGCTTCCCTCTGTATGCAATACACGAGTGAACTCTCGCCTTTCAATTTATATGCAGCGTATAAAAGTTCCACGATATGGTGTATATTGTTAATAGTTTTGCGCGACCGAAAGAAAGAGAGAAGAAGTAATTGTCGGTGCTTTCTCGTTTCAACTGGGATACCACTATAAAAACCCCAATAATGGACAACGGCATCTCGCGCACGCAAGCCTTGCGCAAAATTGGACTCGTAACACGTACACGCCTTGTGTCATCCTGTGCCCTCCTGAACGAAAAAAAATTACTAATTTATTTTAACTATATTTTTTTTCAATGCTTGTGTATAATTGATGGTTAGCGACTCGCCCTTAGATTTAAATTGGCGAAGTGTGTTCTTCTGTTTATTTCCTTTGTTTATTCTTGCTTGGCTTTTATTTTTTAGCGTGGTAATCAGTCATAGCAGCTTATTACTATCATTTCTGAGGTTCAGTATCTGTTGCCTCCAGAAATTAGGTGTTGCACCAAAAGCAGCTGCTTTCGTTGTTTTCACATTATGAAGAACCGGCAAAGAAGTATGCCTGACGACAAGCCTATGTGCAAATTGCTAATGTAACAACCGAAAACAGGGTCTCTTTGCTTACAGGAACAAATAAGAACGAAATAATTATCGTATGATATGATTCTTTTAAGAAGCAAATATCAGCGAGTGATGACGTTGGGTATAACATTACCTGAAGTGGCCGGACAATAACCAACGGCCCTTACAAAGAAAAAAAATTACACCATCTCCCACTCAAGGGAACCACGAGGGGATGCGAAGCAGCATTGGGGGCGCACACCAAGTTTCCGTTACGTTCACTCGGCGTTTCCGTTAATGTGTGAGGTTTGTATTTAGTGTTTGTGTTATCATTAAGTTGTGTTTGTGCGTTGCTTTCCGTTAGCGCCGAGTAAACGAGTGGCGCCGACGTTGACATTACAACTCATCTGAACGGGAGCGAAGCGAGAATGACGGAAGCCAACCGAACGGACGCGTTTATATACACATGAAATAGGAGAGTGAGAGGAGAGAGTGGGTTACAGGCTGTATTTGGCTGCGGAGCGACTGCATCACGTGCGAGGAGAGGCTGCTCCGCGGCTGCAGCGCGGGGGAGGAGAGAAGAGAAGGCGACCGAACACCCGCGTAAAGGAGGAGAGTGGGGGAGAGAGTAGGCGCATGCGCAGTGGAGCGCGAACGCCACCACCGACGACGGACCAGAGCAAAAGCTGCTTCGCATCTAAAAAAAAAACATCATGAATTCGGCCCCAGCATGTCATTTCAGCAAGGGGAACTCGTAATCGGTTGTAATTCCTCTTAGCTGACTTCTTGTATGTTCAGATATCGCCCAAGTTTCGCATCAAAATCTTGAATGATACCACGCAGCGGTATAAACTCTCTTCACGATTCTGTGAAGTGCAAGTAAGAAGGCATTATAAGGGCACAGAATTGTTATATCTTACTCAACACCGAAGAGAGCATTAGTTTTGCGAGTAGGAACTGCTGCAAATATTGTAACGAATTTGAGTAAGCTGTAAATATATTTACACTGAACTTCAAGGTTATCGATGCAGTGTACGCAACAGCAATATGTGGTTTAGGTGTGAGTTTACTGGTTTCTAAACATTGTCCTCATTTTTCTTCAACTTCGCAAATTTGACACTTAAGAAGAAATTTCCGTCTCTCGATCAAATGTTTGCTTTCTCCAGTAACAAAAATTTATTTCTTTCTTTTTTTCTGCCAACTGTCACAAATTATTTGCAGTTCGGTCCACTAGTTATCTAATAAAGTCATTTCTCGTGTTACATTTGTATGAGTAGGCAAACTGAAATCTACTGCGAAAATAATCTTCTTCAATAAGAGTGTGCTTATTTTGTCGTATTGAAGACAACGCTACGCGTGAAACCTGCGGTGAACTTTTCTTCAAAAAAAAAGAAAAGAGAGAGAGAGAGAGAGAGAGATGCAGCAGTGTGATGAAATGGCGACAACCACAGTCCTTCGCTCTGTTTGGTAATTAATGCCCTTCGTCTGATTTGGGAGTGATAAAATGACACGAACATCTCTGTAAAATATTCTTCAAAACCCGGAGGAAACATCTGATGCCCAGAACGGTGCCAAGTATATAAACCTCAATCTTACTAACCGCATTCTGCGGACCTCCGTGACAAACTGTGGTGTCGATATGCCCTCCCGAATGAAAGACCGCCACCGCTTTTCTCTCTCTTCCTTCTTTTTGTCCCTCATTCCCATTGCACCTGTGCAGGGTAGCAAACCGGACGCGCGTCTGGTTGCCCTCCCGGCCTTTCCTTTCTTATTCTCCTCTCTTTCTCTCTTTTTAAAGCCTGCCGATTCGCGGCGTATGCATCATGCTTGGTTTTGAGTATATATTCTGCTTTAGATAGAAGCTGTATTGAACTAAGCGGCATATCATCATGAGTGTCTGCGCTATTCTGCAGTTGTTCGGTAAAAAGGAGGTTTAAAAAAGAAACAACACACTCAGAGTTAACACAATCGTTTCTTGGGGCACGGTACCCAAATAGTCGTTAGAGAGATTGGTTGTTTAGTTATGTTTTCCGTTTAATATACCGGTGTTTCTTGAGAGGACTGTCCGGGCTTAAAAGTCGGACTTAACGGAACAGTTTCGTAATAGGCAGTACACACATTGTCGTTACGGATGGCGGGTAGCTGCTTCGTTCATTTTAGCCGCTTAGTATAACAATGATTCCTGAGAGAACCGTCCAGAAACTGAGGGGTCAGCTCCTCATCCGTCTCGCAATCGACCTCACGTGTAGACAGGCACACGCACATAAAACCGTGTAGATCGATAATGTACTGGATGTTTACAACCCCGCGGCATCGTATAGCGCAGCCTGGACCACTCCAGGCGCAGAGCGGCGACAGGAGAGACGGAGCATTTAAGTGTCACAACGGCAGTGCGCGCCGCTTTCGCAACTGTCTCTCGTTCGCCAGGAGGAGCCGAGCTAGACGCGCGATTGGGCAAGAGTGATGCCTCCTCGCGGGGTTCTGCCCCTATTACTACGCTATTTATTTTCCGTTTATCTGTCTTTTTTTTGCCCCCTTCCCGTTGCTGCGCTGTCCCGGGCACGCCAATACATGTATACGTAATGCTTCGGGAAGCGTGAAGGGCCAAAAAACGACCTCGTTCCGAAGGGCCCCGGGGCCAAGCGAATAGGGGGGACGACGAAAACGACGGCGCGTCGTCGACTCCTAAATCACAACCGCTCCTGCTGCACTGCAAAAAAAAAATAATAGACAGAAAAAAAGCACGCGCATTTCTTTCGTTCGGTGTGCACGAGTGCATGAGTGTTTGTGTACGTTTACGCGCGCGTACGCACGTGCGTGCGTGCGTTCCTCTAGGTCTGTACGTTGTTGTTGTTGTTATTGATTTCTGCTATCTTGTATTCCTTGCTTTTTCGTTTTCTCGGTGACGCTCCCTCCCGGATGAGGGAGGGGAAAGGGAAATGCCGGGAAGCGCGCAGACAGGATCGAGAGGCCGCGTGCGAGAATCAATCGCTTTCCCGGAGGAGAAGGCATGCGCCTCGCTCCGACGTAGCCATTCCACACCCTTGAGTAGGTTGCAGGCGTATACAGGAGCGAGATCGCCCTGTAGTTGCGTACTGCGGTGCTAAGGCCCCGAAGACCCGTTCCACGTTAGAGCAGCTGGATGTGATGGGCTGCGATGAGCCGCCGCGGTGAGACGTAAAGAACGGATCGAGAATGCCAGGCTAATACCTCAGACGCCCTTTCAGGGCAGCCGAATAATTCCTTTATAAGAACGGTCGTGCGCTCGGAATGCTATAGCGACGATTCCATGCAGTCACTCACCCTCGTTACTGATGTATCGCCTGTTATTTCTTTCTTTTTCTTTCTGCCTTGCATGTGGGAGTGTCCGCGCGTGCAAAGTGTCCTGTTATTCTCATTTGCTATTCATTTGCACTGAAGCATTTTTCTTTTGTATATAAATAACATTATTGATATATGTACGGGCATATAAAGCTATTTGTACGGACTCTGTCAGCGGTAATCCATGTGACCACCCTGTATGTGCTGGACTATGCCTTTACTTTGCTCATTCATTATACGCCACATATCTTATATACACATATAGTGCTTCTGATTGTTTTTCTCTTTTCTTATTATTTTACTGTTTTTGTGTGTTTTTCTAATACTACTGTCATGTTGTTGGGATAGCCGGCTCTAACGTAGCCTACCTTCCCATACATTTTTGTTTCATATATAAAAAAAAGATAATTAAACTTAGGCATACCGCTCACGCCGCCTCCTTTCTATGGACGATTTTACGTTAGACGCATTGGCGCCGCCACCTTTGGTTGTTAAACGAATGTTTTCTTATTTTTGTGCATCGCGACGCGAATTGATAAGATTATGAAACGTCGAATGCCCAAACCAACCGTTTTCATGCGCATACGTCTGCCCTAGCATCCTTCGTTTAGTTTTAAATGTACAAGACGGCAAGGCACAATATGGTGACACGGAACCTCCCCGTAATATAGTCTATACATCTGTTAAAATATATATGATATATGATGTCACCTGCGCCGATGGCTTGCAGGCGAGTATTGATGGTTATTGCTTCAGGCTTTCTGCGCGCTTCAATCTTATGGTTTATGTTCTGGCGTAGGCGAAACCAAATAGAACACATTTTTTTTACGCATTTTCCTGCGAAAGAGCGAGTTCGAGAAGAACGATTGCCGATTGGGTTGTCATCCTGGTGCCCTTACTTAAGATGTTTAGGTTAGGTAACGTTGACATCAGGAATACTGCGGGTACAGCTCTTCTATGTCGATATAGCAAGTAAAACTTAAACGTTCCATTGTGCGCATATTTGAATGTCACACTATAGGACACACATTAGTAACGTGCACGGCAAAGTACATACAATCGCATGTACTTTTGTGGTTTTTGTCGCTTTTTATTTCCAAATCAAAAGGCTGCTACAGTGTCCTTCAAATAAATAGCTACCACGATTACACTTCACCATGTCAATATTGGTTTATATTGATTTAAACGTTTGATGCAGAAGTGTTGTGTTTACATAACGGCTCCTAAACTATGCCGAATGGAGAGGTGAGTACTTTTATAGCTCCTGATCATCAAAGAATTCGTCTTCATGCAATCTGAAAAAAAAAATTTGTACAGAAGATTGACTATGGCGCGAAAGTTTTGCTGAAACTGGCCTGTATATGGCACAAGCGGTTTGGTTTCAATTCAGCAGCGGGGGCTATAATGAAGTTTTCTTTATTTTAAGATGTGCGGAGATAAAGCTTTTCATTTTCAAATGTAGCATTGCTATCAGAGGGAGTGTCGCATATTTCGTGTCACACATCGCAGCTACGAAAGGTCATCATACTGTTGTGGCGATTTTTAAAGAGAGAGAGAAAAAAATGGACAAGAAACGCAGGAAGGTTAACCAACCTTGTTCTCGGTTCCCTATCTTACATGTGGGGTGAAGGAAAGGGGGAATATTAGATAAGATAGAGAAGAAGAAAGAAGGCCACCCAAACTCATTGGCTCTCTGTGTCAAGAACGTAGGACTCTTTCTATGTCGGTGTTCAGCTGCTGACCCGAAAGACGCGGGTTCGATCACGGCCGCGGTGGTTACATTTCGATCGAAGCGAAATGCTATACAAACCTTCGTACTGTCCGATGTCAGTGCAGGTTAAAGAACCCAACTCGGTCGAAATTATCCAAGGGTTCTTTTTATGGCTTCTCTCATAGTCTCAGTCGGGACGTTGAAACCCCGTAGACCAACCAACCTTTAGTTAACTTATCACGTCAACCGTTGTAAAGCGACCCCAGTATAACCGCTGCATGATAAACTCACTGACGTTGGCAGTGTTTATTCCGCACAACAATACGAGGAGGCACTCAACGTTTGTCTCACTTTATGCAAGCCGAGTATGCGGCGTGAGCGGTGAGAAGAAATTCATTTTTGTATCAAGCAGACAGATTCGCAGTAGCTGGCGCGCGGGAGAAACATTGCTTGTGGTTATCAAGTGCGTTTTCAATTATTTCAAAAAAGAGCTTGCCAGTGTTAATTATCCTTGCACCACCGTGAGAGAGGCCGTCCTTTCACTACTGTAATGAAATCAAATTATAACGCTGCTTCAACAAAGACAATCGCTTCGTCCGCAATAAATCCACCAGTTTGTTCTTCTTCACTCATCACTGAAATGAAAGGTTCTCTGCGGGTCTTTCAATACCGGGCTCATTGTTTCAGAGCGGTGAATCGAAGGAAACAAAAACAAAAAAGGAGTGTCAGCTCGCAAACTCCGTTTCGACGCAGCCTGAATGCTGTAATTGAGGCTCTCGTTATTCGAAGCGGCGTCTCCCGTTATCTGTAAATAAACTCGGCCGAGGCGAGCGTGATTTGGTGTCTCGTTTTTTTATTGCTGCTGCTTTCGGGCCTCGCGTCAGATGCACACTGCACGCACCGAAAACCCACTTACTCGGCAGGGGCAGCTGTTTTCCAACCTCCACTTCCAACTCACAACAAAACGCTGGGCGTATTGTTACGAGAGATTTGCAACAGCGAGTATTCCCCACACGATGCTTATTCACAGAGTGGTGTCCCGGGTGAAAGAGGAGACGCATCATCCACTGCGCCCTTGCATTCTTTTCACTCTCACCCAGAAGATTTTACCGCCGCTGGGATAACGCAAAACTCGTTACAATGAAAGTTAATGCGCGAAATAAGGCGAAAATTAAAAAAAAAGTAACCGCGTGGCTTGCAGTATAGAAACGTGAGGAGAAAAGCACCTCCGAGTATGCCTTATCGTGGTGGAACACTCACATCTGTAACCTGCATCGCCAACGGACCCGCGCCGCTGTCAGCTCGAAAAGGGGTAGCAAATGATGCCGACTGTATACCAGTGAGCCGTTGGGGTAGCGTGGCTTAGCGTGAGGGAGGCATTATATTGTGCCGCGAATTATGGGACGGAAAGAAAGAGACCTTCGACGTTGCTTTGTGCACACGTCGTTAGCGAAGCCTCCGCTAAGTTTATTCGCTAGGACGACCGAAAAGTGAAGGCGAGAGAAACGTAATTACGAGTCTAATTTATATAGCATTGCGCAGCTTCACTCCACCAGTATTGGAATGGAAATATCTCGAGATCAATGGAACCCTTGCAATCGCGATCGAACCGTCCCGCGCATCTGAGATCTGAAAAGTCTTGGAAGCTCATAGAAGAGAATTTTGTTTCATAGTGAATAACACACACTTATTTCAACTGTATATCTTTGATAACACTTTGTATAAATAGCGCTGAAGACGGAGTTGATTACATTAAAGCAACGTTAAAGTAGTCAAAACCTCATTATAATGGTAACAATCTATAGCCGATATTCGCGTAAACATCTGTCCCTGCAATAACTCGTTAGAGCATATGTAAGTCGACTGTGATGTTGAGCTTACCATTAGAGAAGCATTCTGGCAAATTACAAACAGCGATCACTAACGAGAGGCTTTATATGTGCCCCGAGTCATGACTCAGTGGTCATGAAATCATTATCAAGGTATCGCAAATCACCCTGAAACGAATATAAAGACAGGTGGAGTCATCCTGCCAAAGCAAGTCTGCCAGCTTGATATTAACAATTCTCCAATAACATAAATTATCTCAGTCATGGGACAGAGGGACTTCGATAAAATATCTACAAGCACGGGAATTCGAAGGAAGGCAGCGGGACCAAGCAGAAGGTAGTATCCGGTATGCTACCTTGCACTGGGGTGGGCGATTAGGGGGTTGAAAGAGAAAGAGAGAGAAAATAAATTATAAGGAAAAAAAATCACAACCACACAGTTTTCCACGGTAGCTACCTGTTCTGTGCGTTCTGTGTGCTCAACTTAATTAACGAATAGAAAAAATTTCCAATAAAGGGGGGAAAATCGCAAGAAAGACTCTCACGTTGTCCCAAAAGAAACAAAACAAGCATATTTCTTAATTCAGTGACTAAAATGGTCATTTCTTGAAGGCCACATCTTTCGTTAATACCCACAAGGACGCCCTTTGAAGCGAGTAATTAGGGGAAACGCTACCTTACATGAGCTGCAAAATGATTACCACTTAATAGTCAAGGAGAATTCGACGAACGCAAAATGAAAACACTTGAAGAAACGGGAGACTAAAAAATTACGCCCGGTCGACATGGTCACTACAATTCGCGCGCTATTTAGCTCTTCTTACTTCATTTTTTAGTGCACTTATTTCTCATCTTTACGGGATTTGGAGGTGTTTAAAAGGAGCCGTGTTAAATTTTATGCGGTGTCATTGCTTTCCCGCGAGCTTGTTTAATACGCGCACATTATCTTTAGCAATTTACCTACGTCAGTAGCGCACGGAAAATAAATAATTCGGGGAGAGCGACCTAGTATTTCTTCGTAATGAGGTTTACTGAAAATCAAGAAAAAAAGAGAATTTCTTTAATGACTAGCAGGTTGAGCAATTTGAGAGCCGTTCCTCGCATATCTTGATACATTCTTCATCGAATCAATATTTATGTCTTGCCTCGTCCTTCTTGAAGCACCTTCTTTTTACCTTTCAAAAAAGGAGTGACGCGAAGAAAAATCACAGGGCAAATTTTCAGCCCAGGTCAGCATTGTGTAACCAGGTCAATCTTTATGACCGCTACAACAGAATTATTTTCTCTTTTTGTTAGAAAAACAGCAATGGCGAATCACTTTTGGTTCTTCGTACGCCTTGTTTTACGCTGTCTTTTTTTTTTTACTATGTAGCTCACGCGTACGTAAACAAGGTTTTGACTTTATTTCTCTTAGCGGGCTTGCATATTTATGGTTACGTAAGTGCATGATGTGCGGCGCCATAAACGTGCGCAGCGCTCATCAAATTATGGAAGTAAAAATTGACGACCACCCGTTCGTAGCACAAAGCTGCAAGGAAAGAAACGACATCTTCTTACTTGAAGAAAAACTCGTCCGCGTCCGGGGATCGAACTCAGGACCAACGCCAGGATATGCTAATCGAACACTTTCCTGCATTTACTACCCACACTTTGTTCGGAAAATCATCATGTTTGCGCTCCACCTGTTTTCATTTCCTTTATTTTATTATCCGTCCCTGTTAGTTAGTTAGTTAGTTAGTTAGTTAGTTAGTTAGTTAGTTAGTTAGTTAGTTAGTTAGTTAGTTAGTTAGTTAGTTAGTTAGTTAGTTAGTTAGTTACTTAGTTAGTTAGTTAGTTAGTTAGTTAGTTAGTTAGTTAGTTAGTTAGTTAGTTAGTTAGTTAGTTAGTTAGTTAGTTAGTTAGTTAGTTAGTTAGTTAGTTAGTTAGTTAGTTAGTTAGTTAGTTAGTTAGTTAGTTAGTTAGTTAGTTAGTTAGTTAGTTAGTTAGTTCTCCTTCAGTGGCACTGCGAGTAGACGAAAAAGAATATGTTACTTAGCTTTGTCGTGTTTTTAACGAGGTATACATGCAATGATTGTTTACTGCAAGTTTCACCCATGATTTGTTCTACGAAACTCTCTCACCCATTTCTGCGCCACTAAAAACTCACTTGAATTGAAAAATTATCACGCACTGTTATCTTCTAAAATTGTTTTTTTTTTCCTTTTTTAACCAGCTTCACTAAAGTGTCCTTATATTAGTCCTTATAATATATTTTATTTATTCCGTGAATGTAAGAATTGAGTATCAGAAGCTGAAATACTTTTGCCCTCCTCCTTTCCCCTATGTACCCGACACCAAGCGCATCCAGTTTCTCGTCTTTTGTAAGGCCCAGAAATTGACATTTCCTTTGCGTCATGATTTCTCACGCTGTCATAATAGCAATGACATACCAGTACATTTAATGCTTTCGACAATGTCCTCCGCACTGACACTTGTATCTTGCGTTTCTTCTCTTTCATTCCTTCCAAAGTGTGGGTAGCCAGAGATCTCCTTTGGCTAACCTCCCTGTCTTTTGTTTACATCTCTCTCTCTCTCTCTCTATCTCTCCCTCCTGTGTTTAGGTAAACGCCTACTCTGACACGTACCGACAAGAAATTGTGAACACTCCGTTTTTTGAACCAGTCGTAACTTTTCCAAAAGTGAAAGGGGACGTCTGTGACTATATAGGTTACCAAACGACACAAAACACCAAGACGAAAGGGAAAAACATACAGACGATGGAAGTTTTTCGCTGTTTGACTAGCGCTTCGAGTGTCTCCACGTCACCATGCTGCGTCATCAATCAACCAGGGTGGGTGTCGTCGCACGGTCGTCGTCGTCGTCGTCGTCTACGCGGTAGCTCTGACGTGGAGACCGACGGACGGGCCGCCGCTCACCGTTAGCGGCTCGAGCTCTCGGTGACTGCGACGGGAGACAGCGGACGGTGATATATCGTATTTACGGAGGCCCGAAGCGCCGTTCCGGACGTGCTCGGAGCGTCGAGGCATCGGAAAGCTATTCGTCTATTACCGGAGCACCGGAATTCCGACTATCCGCCCGACCGCACACCGCTATCCTCCGCGGCGCAGGGGCATTTTCCGCGCTCCTGACGTTTTCCGTCTCCCGCAGTTTTCAAACTCGCACCTTCGTTGGCTCGGCGAACATCGTGCATGCGCCATGTCTTGCCGGCCAGATCGTCATGCAGACACATCCTACTCACGTTCTTTCCTTATTATTTATTTTATTTGACGTGCGTGTGATGCAAAAGTGGACGAGTGGCATCACGGCATTTCCGGAACTTCTATCTATCTATCTATCTATCTATCTATCTATCTATCTATCTATCTATCTATCTATCTATCTATCTATCTATCTATCTATCTATCTATCTATCTATCTATCTATCTATCTATCTATCTATCTATCTATCTATCTATCTATCTATCTATCTATCTATCTATCTATCTATCTATCTATCTATCTATCTATCTATCTATCTATCTATCTATCATCTTTATATTCCTCAGCAATTGCCCAGAAGGTCAGCGATTGCGCCCGTGCTGGTGCTGTTCACATGTGCTGGTCAACTTGTTTGTGCTTCTGTGGCAGCGTCGTCAAATAACTAAATAGTGAACGCTAATAGCTAAATAGAATAGCTTAAGTGAACGCTCATCGTCTAGATTTTCTCATAAATCTCTTCTCCACACTATGGCCTTGCAAAGTTTTCACTGCTCATCTGTTTGCTCCAACCACGCACTCAAATGTCTTCCCTTTATGGCCCATGCACAACTCGACGATAGCGAGGCCGGCGCGCGGCGTTCTAGTAATGAACGCGAGCCTAATGAACGCAGCAACCAAACTCTTCGCGCAATTTCGCCGTCTTCTCTCTTTGTTGGGATGTGATGAATGGTCATCCCCGACAACTACTCTAGTAACTACCCGCCTCCTCGGAATGAGAACGACCTTAAAATCGCAAGTGGAGCTTTGTGTAGATTTTCCCAGGCTTTGGACGGTTGCCCATCGTTGGCGAGTGCCTCATGTTTACTCATTTTTACGAAGTTGTTGAACGGGCTCCTGGTCATCATGTAGACTTACTAGAGGAAGATAATATTAATTATGCGAGTGGCAGGGACCAATAAAGTTCAGCTCTGTGCAAAAGGTTATAACGCAACGCAAGGCGAAGAAAGAAGAGGTACAGGAAAGAACGCTCTTTCCTGCACCTTGTTTTCTTCGCCTTGCGTTGCGGTATTACCTTTTGCACAGTATGAACCAACTAACCCAACGACATGTTTTATAAAGTTTAATTCAGAGAAGCGGAGAAACGGGATTTTATAAACAATTGTGACGCGACTGATACTAATCCTTTTGCATCCCTTCAAAAACTCTAAATAAAAAAGCGAATGCTTGAAGTAACGCTACGTACGATTCCTTAGGTGATCACAGGCTTCTTCACATTCTTGCTGTACTTTTACAAACAGCTACAAAGCTGCACACAACAGGCTCGGAAGTGTTGCATGCCCTCTCTTATTATCGATGTGTACATAGCAAATACTTCGAATAACACGCTTATTCTTCTTCAAGCTTTACATGGCGGCAATCACAAGCTCTGGTGCACCACCGAATCGCAGCGCGTAAGCTCCCTGCATTCCACAGTAGGCTTGCAAAAACTTCACACTCGTAAACTTAGCCAAGAGCATCTGGTGCTCCAGGCATTTTCAACCGGTAAAAGAAGCAACAGACTGTCCGGGCTTTCTCGGCAATGACACCCTGGAATATGACAACCTTATAGAGTGCCAGGCACGACGGAGCCCAACGTAAAAATAGGAGATAATAAGAGAGGAGGGGGGAGGGAGAGGGAGGGATGCTCGAATGAGCTCGGATACGGCATATTGCGAATGGGATAATGCACGATAGATAAAATAAAGTGAAGACGCCGCACAAATCGGCGTCTGGCGTGTGGTCATGTTTGGAATACCTTTCTGAAGCAGATATTCCCGAGCACCGCATCACGTACATATGGGGAGAACTTCAAGCTCTGCAGCTTCATATCTCAGCATCAGAACCTACTCGTTCCTCTACCGGACATCGTTTTACAGACACGCACAGTACGGAAGGTATATGGGGATAGACATGGAAGGCTCGGCTAGAGATAAGACAAAAAGAAAAAAAAAAGAACTTGAAACAAGCACGGAAAACCGGCGCGTCGAGAGAGAGACCTAAAAGAACTCGGACAAAGCCGTTGAGTGGCATCATCCAGCCAGGGGCGGTACCGAGCCGTCTTCCATTCGGACCAAGCTAAGAAAAAAAAGAAAACCATCGCGTCCAGGTCGTTGTCGCCAGCATCCATGGAGAGGTGCTCCTGCCGGCTCTTTCTTTTGGCCCAGTCTCCCGGCCATTGCGTCTTTTCTTGCCCGCAAAATCTCGAGTGCTAGTAGTAGTAGTGGTAGCAGCAACAGCAGCAGCGGCACCGCGGGCCTAACTTCCTTCACCATCAGCGAACTGTTTACTGCCTGTTATACCGCTCCTTACATGTTTCTTTATGTTTTCAGGCTCATTTCGCTTCACCTTTCTTTTAGCTCCCGGTTGTTTTTTTGTCGTTGTCTATTTCTTCTCGCTGAAGCAGGCGATTCTGGGGAGTGGCGTTCGCCGGTAGCGGGGAAAAGAAAAGCCCCCGGGCCAGCACAGACGAGCGAAAGATAAGAGCTTCCCGAGGCAGGCTCAAGGCTCGCGCACACACGCACGCGCTTCAGTTCACCGCCGCCTACACGCGTCCATTGAGCGTCGATAGGTTGGACTGATCACGCGCGACCATTACGAGGCCCGCTGATGCCGGCCGGTCGGCGGCTTGCCCACCCTCTCGTGTATGGACCACGGCGCGTGGACGCGACTGTGATGGCGTTTGGGCGTGCACGAACACGTTGGCCAAGAGATGTGCGAGCGCAGACTGCGTAAATATGGGTCAATTTCCACTCGTATCCGCGCTAGCCATAAACTCTATACGTATAGCCGTTACAGCCGTTGCTGATGGGAATTATAAAGTATACGGAACTCTCTTTCTATAAATTGAAGCTATATGATAATGAGTCACGGTGACTGGACTATTAGCGTTGATGTGCCAGGGATCAAGACAGGGTCACTCGTTTGTGTGGACGGGGGCAGCATAATACTCCAACTCGCGTATCAGCATGACATGTTTGCTGCTAAAAAAGACACGAGAACGAAGGGTAGGTACAAAAACAGGACTACACGGGCGGCCTGTGTTGTCCTGTTTGTGTCCCTCTCTTTCGTATCTAGTGTCTCTTTAAGCGGCAAGTATGTCATGCAGCAAGAACCAACTAAGCCAAGAAAAAGTTCTCCTGTCTCATGTCAGCATTAATAAGTGAACTAATTCTTTCTGATAGTAGTGCTTTCAGGCATTCTTACATTCCGCGTGCGTTGATATTATGTCACAAGATATAGCCAATTAAAGAACAGTCCAGCTACTCGCTTGTTGGTTCTTCATCTTACAGAAGTGTGGCACAGTAATAAAACATACATTACTTCTCAGCTTGCCTTTCACCGTCATGCTCTCGGCATGTTTAGTTTGCCTTCATATCAACTGGCGCACAGGCCAATGAAATCTTTACTTTTCTCATTCTTGCATATGAAAATAATCTGATTTGTGAGGAATCCCTACTCTTTATCTCACTCACTCACTCACTCACTCACTCACTCACTCACTCACTCACTCACTCACTCACTCTAATGAAGCTGTGTTCTTCTGTGGAGTGTTCCACTGCTGAACGTTTGTTCAGCAGGCAACCACACCAGCCAAAATGCCCTTAACACGTGCAGTAAATCTGAATGCGTCATCAAACCACAAGCTGAAACAGGATTGAAGTGAGCCCAATTAGATGCCCGTGCATGCAACGCTGTTGTATTAAAAGGGTACAGGTTTATTGACGTGCAACCTGACAAAAAAATGACTGCTAGTAGTCACACTAACACAGGCGCAGTGTCCTTCAAACTGCTGGTCTTAGTCTCTCTCTCTCTCTTTTTTTTCCCGGTGTTGCGCAAATAACCTTTCATAATTGAAGTAATTGAAAGCAATAAGAAGCGCGACATGGCGTGCAAACGCAAGAAAGCGAAACACTTCTTTTATTCCTTTACCTTCAGCAAAAGACACGCTTTACCTCTGTCGGCGCCACACCATGAGTGCCACAAAAGTTCAGACGGTGCGTACAAAAGCGAAGGCACATTCTAGGTATCTTCGTATTGTCCGTCGCTATCGAGATACGTGTCCGCGAGAATTGCGTTTGCCTTTGCGTATGAACCTGCTGAGTGTTTTCCGCTTCCCGTTTGTGCTTACCGAGCCAGTCGAGCACCACACATACGCGTTCGAATTTTTGGAACCGAAACAAAAAATAAGAGGCATCGGTACACAGGCGTCTTCGAAAGACAAGGTACGCTAGAGAGAAAAGGGCCGAGTGCCAGCCAAGCGGCAGCAACGGCGAGCCCGCACCGTTCTCTAAGCAACGGCGTACGCCAGTATGCATCCCGACGCGACCTTTGATCTCCTTGCTGCCAAACAAACGACGCCGCACAAGCAGGAATGCACGCTGTTCCAGTGCAGCCGATCAGAACGAAGCTACGTCCGTGTATTGATCGAAACCGCTATATGCTCCTCTCGCAGAGCGGAGGACAGCAGGTTCAGTGAAGAAGACCCGATGTCGAGGGAGGCACGCACTGTGCCTCCGTGGCGAAGGACACTCATCCTGCTACGCTGTGTTATCGGAAATTGGGTTACGCGGAGATTACTCGGCTTTTAATACGTCGACACGGGTAGTGAGTGGTATGAAAGCCGCGGCGTTCACGTTACACCCTCCGAACGAGAACTGAAAGCTTCTTTCGGCGTTTCCCGACTGTGTCTGCATGCGTGCGACGTCGGATCAAGTGAGATACGAGTTGAGTTTTGCTTAGTATCGTTATATCCTGAAACGTTACCTATCTTGCAGACATGGGTTGGCAAACAAAGGACCTAGAACCGTTGGTGCGTTACAACAGCGTGATTGAAGTGCGAACGCTTCCGCGAACTAGGAAGCAAGACCCACAAGAATAAACGTGTTCGAAAGAACGATCCACGCAGGAGCAGACCGCTACACACTTTGAGAACGTTATGCTATAGTCATGACTTACGTGTGCCTAACCTTATACCGTTATGTTCTCGTTCCTTTCTTTTTTCCTCATGCATAATGCTAACGCTTCCTGTTTACCGTCTATGACTAGCGAATGTCGATGAGCTTCGTATTTCCGCGAGGAGCAAGAGGGTGAGTGGAGTAGCGACGATATACGACAGGTCTCGATCCGCTTAGAAACGGTAGACATCTATAATTTACGACAACCTGGAAGGAAGAACCAAGGCGCCTCGGGATACGTTCACCATAGTTTCTAGAGCGTACGGACGCCACCACGTGGCAACGGCAGCAGTGCAAGCAAGAACAAGCGTTTGCAAGGACTTGAACGTTGTGTCTGGCTCCTTTCACCTCTCTCAGAGGTGCACTGAGAAATTGTTTCCTTTATTTACTGGTCGCCTTGTCGCATTGCTTCTTGCTCACATATCAGTTGTGTTTATCGTACAATCGTCAATCCTAACAATAAGCATCGCTTTTAAGTAGGCCGTCACAAGTAAAGAACAACGCGCTCTCCACAAGGACAGAGAAGGAGAAGACGAGGCGAAGGCCCTTTCTGTGTCCTTGTGAAGTGCGCGCTTTGTGTTGTGCTAATCAACCAACTTCTGACGTGTTAGTAAGGCGAAAGTTTTAGATACCCCATCAAACTCGAGAATTGACCGTCGGCGTCAACACGAGCGATGTAAAAAGTCATCATCACATGATGACGTCACCATAAGACGTCAAAGATCACCGGTATTTGTTGCGTCATCATGACTTCATCACACGACATCCTCGCTTGGTCAGAAGTGGCCAGATCAGGGAAGCCGTGCAAAGCAAGGTGAGGTGCAAAAACTTTCGGATAGGTGAGGAAGGGGGGGGAGGAGTTAACGCGTCGATTGACAAGAAAAAGGGGATGGCTTTCGCCTTCGAGTCATCTTAGGCGAATGCATAAGGGACCCTGTAAGTTTTTAAATAGGTCGACAGCCCAATGACAAAAAAATGGTGCTAGAGCATTTAAGCTGTGCCTGTACTTGAACATATCTGTGACAAAAGTTCTCTTCATGAAAATGTCTTACGTTAAATAGGTACAGTCAGCAAGAATTGGAAGTTACAGAGATGCACGTCTAACTATTAGGTCGGTGAATTACAGCTTCTTTTTCTGTGTTGTTTTGGTGAGGGAAATGAGGGATTTTGTCGCGTCCGTAGAATTTCATCTCCTCGTAACTGCAATCTGTATGAACTGAAGGAACTAGCCTAGTAAACCAACGCGCGGACTTGCTTCGAGAAATAATTTTTCAGGCACGAGTAGGACTTTAAGAGTTTCGCTATATTTTTTTAACTTTAGTACTGGAAATTGACCACAAGTGCGCATATGTGCCTTAGAGAACAATGACTGAAAACTTCGCTCGGTTTACTTCCCCTATTCCTTTTCAATTAATTTGATCGTTTTGTGCGGAAGCCTGTCTCGCCCCGAAAAGTACTTCCTAAAGAACCTTGCTCCGCAAACTTTCCGAACAACTGATTTTAATTAGGCCTAACCCGAACAGCCTTCAGCGAAAAGTTTTAACCGAAAGAACTCTGCGCCAATACTACAACCGTAGCTGAGCGAATGAATCGTCTCCAGTCAGTTATAACGCGCTCTCAACACTCTCACCGGAACAACCACCCTTCGGCCCTTAACAATGTCTCAAGCACGCGCCCCGCTTCAAGACTTTATTAACAAACTCTAACCGGCGCTATGCCGATTGTTCGTATTCAAATGCGAGCTCCGCGTGCCTGGAACACAACCACTCATCTACGTGTTATTACTGCAGTGGCATCTCTCCTCTTCTCGTTCCGTGCTTTCACGCGACAAACGCGCTCTCTTGTAGCCGTGCGTTTCGTTTCGGCGTTTGCCGCGTTTTGTGAGAATAAGTATGAGCGGGGAAAGGAAGCGGATATATAGACGTGCATATATTTTTTTTCGAATGGGACTCAAGGAAACAAGCAGGAAAAGCGCGAGCCGAGTTTTGGCGGGCGAGTCATTTTTTACGGCGGGACAAAAGCGTCGCCTCGACAAAACGTTGCTCGACCGGCGAGATTTTTAAGACCTATTCTCGCCACCAAAACGGTTCTCGCGCGCCAAGCGGCGACGCAATATTTAACTCGGTGCGTGCGGGAGCAGCGGAACGCGCTCCTGGCAGCTGCGCGCGAGTGGCTGCCGAGGGCAGCGAGCCTTTTGTAGCAGGCCTCACGCTTCCCGAGAATTCTTCTCCTTGAATAAGAAGAGCCTCTGAGGAAACACGGCATGCAGTAGCCGCTTCGGAGTGGCCTTTGGTTGCATGGAAAGCGTGCCGGGAGAACGTAGCGCTTCTACATGCAGTCTCCATTCATTTCTCTATGTCCCAATGTCATCTGCGGCGTAGAAGGAACAAACCGCAGCTCGGCGTTCCCGCCTGAAGGCTGGGAGGAGGGAGAGAAATAAGAGGGCGTGAGGCCTGGACGGCGTCGCTATCTTTATTAGGAAGTGGTACAGCGCTGCGAGCCAAAGCTTGGTTAACATACCTGCCTTTCCCTTTTTCTTTCTCTCTCCTCTCTCTCTCCGTGCGTAAGAAACACCGCCAGTTAATTTCGTCGTCTTTCAGCGCACGGCTAACCAACAAACAAGCGCAATCTCTAATGCTATACCTGAAGCTTGAAAACTCTTTTCCTGTGCTGAAACTCTTGCGAGCCTGTCTAGCCAAGCGCGCGCGTATTTGTGTGTATTCTGTCCGCTTAATGCGTACGTGCGTGCATGCATGCATGCATGCATGCGTGCGTGCGTGCGTGCGTGCGTGAGTGAGTGAGTGAGTGAGTGAGTGAGTGAGTGAGTGAGTGAGTGAGTGAGTGAGTGAGTGAGTGAGTGAGTGAGTGAGTGAGTGAGTGAGTGAGTGAGTGAGTGAGTGAGTGAGTGAGTGAGTGAGTGAGTGAGTGAGTGAGTGAGTGAGTGAGTGAGTGAGTGAGTGAGTGAGTGAGTGAGTGAGTGTGTGTGTGTGTGTGTGTGTGTGTGTGTGTGTGTGTGTGTGTGTGTGTGTGTGTGTGTGTGTGTGTGTGTGTGTGTGTGTGTGTGTGTGTGTGTGTGTGTGTGTGTGTGTGTGTGTGTGTGTGTGCGAGCTTTTTATTTATCAATATGAACGCTTCAGTAAACAGCGCTAACACAAGCAGACATTCACAAACAGAGCCAGAAAGAGTGAGCTTGGAATCCGACTGTCGTCAAAACACAAATTCAAAAGAATACATAAAGTCCGTAGTTATTAGCGCTACATTGCTCTCAAGTGATTACGAATCACTTCTGAAAGTCCCACCGCACGTATATGATTGCGTGCTAGATATAGAGCACTGGTGTACCCCTGCATCCACTGAGCGATATAAAATTTGTTTGTGGGGCTACTATTCTCCAGTTATCACAATCACGCGCTCTTTTCTCGCAATCTATCATCGAATTCGGGAATTAAGAATTTCCTTTCCTTGGCTTTCCCTCGCCACCACGAAATATGGAACTGAATAAAAGCTCATTTCGCAGAGCCGATAATGGAAACAAGCGTTCGCATGCAGCAACAGGCTCGATCCCGACGCGGCGTATAGAACGTGCCTGAGAAGGCGCTCAAAATTTATTCCTTCAGATTCATCCTGCGCGTCCAGGTATACGCCGGTCGACGATAATTAATTAAATACCCACCCCTAATACCAGCCATAGTTTCTGCAGGCGCACTATCGTTGCAGGAGACCATTGTTCCGGAGCCTTTTTTTTTTTTGTTTCGTCTGAGCCATTGTGCAGCAGCGCGGGTAAACAACCGTGAAGAGTGAACGAAGAGTATTAAGAAAGAGTGACAAGGCAGCCCCCCGCGAATGCGCTCACGGTGCCGCGTATAACGGCGCATAGAGGAAAAGCGGCGCCCGTTTCGCTTCGCAATGAGGAAGGCGTAATGCAACGTCTGCGAGGAGTTTTAAAGCAGCCCGTGCGGGGAAGGGAGGGGGTGGTCGGAGCGTTGCGGCTTACTTTATCTCGAGAGCGGCGCGCGCGAGAGCGTTTTTCAAGAACACGCGGCGGTTGGTCTCTGGTGTGGACGACGAAAATGGGAGGCCGGGCCATTCAGACGCAGTACTAATTACGCGAAAGAAGACCGACGCCCCGCTGCTTCGTCCGGGAATCCTTCGAGCAGCGTAAATTATTGCGCTTGTCGTCGCTCCCAGCAATCGCCTACACCTCCCCCCCCCCCCCCCTCTTCATCTCTGCTTGCCCCTTGCCAACGCGCGCCGCTCTAGCTTCCCGGGACAGAATCTAACGCGTAATTGATTGCTTCGCGCAACAACTCATTCCTTCTAAAAAACAGTCTAATACAAGCGGACGCTGGGCGAAGCGCATCGGAACGGCGCTAGCTCGCCGTAAGAGTCCTTTCTTGTTCGCCTAAATTCGCGGCGGCGTCAGTGCGTTATTTACGGTGTCGAAAGTGGTCGCAACAACTTTCGGCCTACTTTCGTGCCTCGAACGCGCGCCCGCAGTTTTATTTCGCCGCAATAGCACTCTCGTTGTTATACTCAGAGGATGCCCCCCGGATGAAGCGACGACGAATCGCAAGTGGTTCGTGTGCACCGCGGCTCGGCAAAACCCATGTTTACGCTTTCACCGCCGCCTTCGAAATACATTAGCTTCGCGCACGCGCTGAATATTAAACGAGGTCCCGCCCCTTTTCGTAAGACGTAATCAATTAGTCTGTTTGGTTTTCTCTTCGAAGATACGCTTCTCTTTAACTGCTCCCCTATGGCTCGTAATGCTTACGATATCTTATTTTATTTAGGAATACTCACATCTCTCAAGTGAGGCATTACATTTCTGGTACATACGCTTGTACGGACGGTCGTTTTCGTTTGTTGATTTCGTTATATTGCAGACACACGCTCGCACGCACACAATAGGAGTGCGGTACCACTTAAACGACTACCGCAACGGCCTGTATTCACAAAAACCACTTACACAAGGAAAATGCGTAAGGGAAAATGTTTTCCTGCCCTGCCACCGGACATATTGGTGAAGACATTCGGCAAAAGGCAAAAAACGCTTACGAGTGAGAAAGAAGATTTGTGAAATCGGTTGAGTTTCTTTTTATTTATGACCTCCTTTCTTACGCTTGTTTCTTTTGCTAGTTTGGTTATGTTTTACGCGGATTAAATTAGTGTTTAAAATCGCGTATTATTTTACCATAACTTTTTTGTTGTTGTTGTCTTTTCAACGCAGGCACTACGGATTAAGGTGATCCCACAGTCCGAGCTTCTTATATAAGTCACCCAAGATATTCTACAGGCTCGAGACACGAGCCACATGCGGAATCCGGGAAAGATGAAAGTATTAAGAAGGTTCTTAGGGGTTTCTTCAACTACAAGCGATGGTAAAAAAAAATGCAGAGAGAGTTACGCAGGGAACAATGATTTGTCACACTGGGAAATTCTTGCAAATAGCTTTGGTGTTAGCGTGCGAGCATGCGCAGTGCGTTTACTTGCGCCAACACCTGCGGCTGGCAGTTCCTTATCTCTGACTAATGATGCAGTAGTCTCTAAAGACCGTGCTTGATTATCCACGAAGAAAGTAGTTATTTCTAAAATAATTATTTTTCAAAAGCGAACCACGGTGAGCCAAATGAAGGCGCTTCATTACGAGGCTCCCAGGAGAGAAAGGCTATATTAAGGAATGCTATATGAACGTGGGAACGCAAACATATCGTGGCGAAGCACAAGAATTAAAGGGAGTACTTTGTGGACGTCCATTTCGAAAACCCAACGTGCACGATGCCGGGGATTACGCCAAAATAATAATATTAGAAAGAAATATCAAACGTACATTGGGCAGTTTGTTTGACCTAACCTTTGTCGGTTGTTCGCCGTGTTACTCTGAAATTAGATAACAGTGCAACGCAACCACATCCGAGAAAATGAGTGTTTCGAATTCCACGGCAGCGTATACGTGTGGCTTTTTTTTTTTTTCGTTCGGAGATTCCATGACACGGTGGCCATCGCGCTGAGCTCACGTAGTTTACGAGAAAGTATGGGACAAATTGTCAAATAATTACTACGATTAATGCGCAACGGCTATATATGAAGCTGTCCGCAAGGACAGCTTCATATTGTCACGTGGTCATGACGTCGACGAAGGCAGCAGTCAGCACGTCACAGATGAAACTCTTTATTTGGCCGAACTTGTGGCCACCGAACACCGCTTCGCGGACAGCGTCGAGCGTTGATAACCGTCCCTGCCGGTCAAACCCGAATACATCAAAACAAGACAAGAAGTGGGCGTGGCATTATATAGGAGTGTAACTTAGGAGTGTAAAAAGCGTGTATTACAACCGTGCTTTTCGCTGGACCTTAGGTTTTGCTTCTTTATTACATGAATGGAGACATGAAAATATATTTAAAAATTATATGCTTTTACGTAAGAAAACCATGATATTGTTGAATTTCCCGCGCTTAGCCTGCAAGAAGAAGGAGAAGACGAGCATGGCGCCATAGAGCGCGTGGGCTCGTTCTACGAGCAGAAAACCAGCAGTCATCTTCGACGTTCTGGGCTCACGCGGACGTTAATAAACGTCACTGTGAGCTTTCTAAGTCCGTGTCGGCTGTTATTTGTGCCATAAATTTTGCAGCAAATCTAGGATGACTTCAATATGTTTATGAAGTTTTCTGTTGTGGGAGTATCAGGACTATTTTTAACTACTCTCTCTTTACGTGCTCCTAAGTATAAATACACGGCTGTTCCCCCTCAAAATACGGTTCACGTGAGTGGGAACAACCAAGATCGTTTGATGGAAGTGTCTAAACACCCCGGTAAAATTGGTCCAATCAGCGTATAATTAAAGTTAGGACATTGCGTTACTTGTGATGGCGATGGGTGGGTCTGTGCTCGTTTGTCAGTTCGCTTCCTGTAATCGCAGACGTAAGAAGAACACTGAAATTACCTTCAGTATGTCACAATGGCTAAACGCTCTTGCTGACCATAAATGTGTTCATAACAGTAAATTAGCACTTCTACATGGCACTCTCTTGACCATATCTGGCCTTTGTGCCATAAGTCGCCACCATATCATCATCATTATCATAACAGTAAATGTACAAGTGGAAAGGTACCTCCTGAAAATCAATACGTCAGGTTAGCACGCACACCATGGATAATCGTTGCATAAGCACAAACACGGTGTTCCCTTTCATATTGTTCACGACGGTACATAGATAAAAGGAATCGCTGTAGTTAGCACCTGTAAGCGCAAAGCTCGCGCAGCCTTCTCGGGGAACTCTGGCAGCACACTTCCTTCACTCGACTGAAATGCCGTACCGAGGCAGCTCATTCAGTCCCACCTTGGCTCATCTCGAAGACCTGTCGTAACAACTTGCCGACTTACAACACGAACCACAAGACCGCCTGCTTCGCGCGCTAATTCCATTTCTGTCACAATGATGACGAAAGCTAATTAACGCGAAAAGACAATCGCCGCAGCGCCGTACGACGGATTGCGTCCTTATATCGTCAGTTCCATCAGCGCGCCACTGAGGTCCGTGCACCGTGGGACGAAAGCAATTTATCGGATGAAACGGAAATGGGGGGCGACAAACGAAAAACAAAAGTACGGCCACAAGCGCGAGTATAACTGCCAGTCCCAGCATTTAGAAGAGCAGGTGCACCAGGGGTCGTCACCCACGTGGTTTCGCGAGGATGGGTTGAGCGAGTCAGGCTCCCGTCTTGGTTCGGGACTGTCGCCCACCGCCAGAGTTCAGCTTCCGGTGCGCGAGCGCTATGCCATTCTGGCACGCATCAGATTCGGGCGCCCGAACCGGAAGTGGACGCGGTGACACAGGCCGCCGCAGCTGCCCAGTTCGCGGACCGGGTCCACTTCCGGAGTGAACCCCGCGTGGTGTCGGGGGCAAAGAACGAAGCTGCGAAAGGCGTCGACGACAGTTTAGCCACCCGTGGGGAAGGGGGGGGGGGGGGTGTAGGACCCGACGATTAACTGGAACAAATAAAGGTCATAAAATTGAGAATGGGGAGGAGAGATGCGGGATGAAATGGTAAACAAGGTAACCCCCCCCCCCCCCCCCCCAGAAAGAAAAACAAAGGTTCAAAGTCCTTCAATCACGCTCGAATCGTTTTTGACTATATTGGGACGAACGCTGAAAGGAAATCGGCGTGAGGAGGCACCTCCAGAGCGAAACTAGCGCACCCGAACCTTTGTAAAGGCTGCGCGCAGTGCTTTCAGCGCGGCTGCAGTGATTCACCTGAGTCATGGAAGACTGCCCTAGTCGCTTTCCTCCGCGTCGTTCCAATTTCCTGAGACCCAGCTCGGCCCCGCCTCCCGTGGAGCGGCGCCGAGCTGCCTTCAAGCTTTGGGCGCAACGGACTCCCGACAAATGTCATGCTTCATTACTTCTTTTTGTTCTTTTCCGTGAGGGTAACTGCTGCAGCTCCTACGCTGCGGCTATTGCTGTAGGTGCACGCAGGCTCCGAACGAAATTGGTTCTAAGAAACGAGAGGGTAACAGTATCATCAACCACAATACGTGCAGCTTGGAAGTCGAAGTGTACTTTCTCAGCAGTGAACATGTTAGACAGCAAGCGGGTATCGAATAACAACTGCATTTTCACGTACGTGCGTGTGTCTTAACGAGCATTGAACGTAGTACCCTCCTTTGCGAATTCACAAGCGCAAGATGCATAAAACGCATGTTTCTTTTTGTCGGACGTATTACACCAAGGAAAGCTTTGTAGTCTTGAATCTTTCACATTAAAGATGATTTATAGTTATGGCATTATTATTTCCCAGTTTACAAACATCACTTACTGATTTGTTAATACAATTCGTATATTTACGTTGGCTTCGGCACTCGGAATAATATAGTCGAATAATATTTCCATCACACACAGCCGACATACTGTCCGTCCACGAAACGGTCTTTTTATTAAGGAAAAAGCCATAGATGCCACATCAAACGCGAAATTTGACCGTCGTCGTCAATACGAGTGATGGAAAAAATCATCATCACGGAATGACGTCACAGATCGCTCAAATTTGTGACTTCACCATGACGTAAACATGACGCCACTGTGACGACACGTAACGTGACGTCACATGATGACGTCATCACAAGACATCATCGTTTGGTCAAAGTTGGGCCGGTCACGGAGGCAGTCCAAAACCACGTTAGGTGCAGAAAGCTGTCGGAGGGGGCCCGCGGAGGATTAATACATCAAGTGAGAAGAAAAAAAAGGAGACTTTCGCCATCGAGTCTTGTTAGCCGAATTCATAAGAGACCCTGTGCGTTTTCGTTCTTTATGGCGCCCTTCAGTATACGCCAACAAAAATGGCATGGCTTCATATAGTGGTCACAGAGTTATTCGAGGTAGCGTCTTCTCCAACAGCGATATTAATTACCCGACCGTCCAGGCTGATTAAGGCGGGGGCGTCTTTCCAGCTGCGTTTTCCCGAAGAGCAATGAACACACGTGCGTATAGGAGGAGCATGGTCATTCGGCATTAATTTGCATTTATCTTCCATCAAGAAGCGCAGCAAAAGAAAACGCGTCCCGCGCTATGCAACCTACAGCGAAAACTACATGCATGGGGAAGTACTCTGTGAGCGCGAGGCTTCCGGTATACAGCGCGATATTATCCGCCGACAGCGGTCAATCCGCAACCACGAGGGAGCATTACGTGGCTGGGTTGTGCCGTGCGTAGCCGCGCCGTTGCGGTGGTGGATTATGGCATCCACCGACGCGTGCGAACATTGCCCGGGCCGAGTGCCTCGGGAGAGCCTCGCTGGCGCCGGAGCAACCGGAAAGCTGAATGAGCGAGTGGTCGTAAAGTTGCAACTTTTGTAACCGCGGGGCCTTCGCGCTGTCGTTCTGGTGCATAGAACGCGTGTAACTGTTGGGCGTAGATTAAGCGAGCTTAAAGAAATAAATGACACGTTCAACTTGAGACCAACATATTTTTTCTTTCATTTACTCCGTTTTGCTTGTCCCGTTCTTCTTCTTCATCCTCACCATCTTCATCTTCACCTTCTTCTTCTTCACCATCTTCTTCTTCAGCTTTACCATCTTCTTTTTCATCTTCGTCATCGTCTGCTTCACCATCTTCTTTAGCTATTTCCCACGTTTCTTCACATCACATCTTCAGCCTTGCTATCATATATTGGAATCCCAATCCAGGCCAGTTATAAACGAGCTATTTCTACAGCAAGTTTGTTTTTTAACCACTTTCAACCGCGCAGGAGTGGTACTAATTCATTTTCCTCTCCAAAGTAAAAGCGTGATCGTGAACGCCAAAGTAAACAACCGTGAAGGTGGATGCGCGTGTGTGCGCGGTTGAGAGCAGCCAGCATTTTCGGAGTCCCAAGTTGTGTTTCCTTACTTGCTTTAAAGCGTATTCAGCACGTACTCCCTGTCATGTATTTTGTTTCTTTGTTCAGTCAAGGCTAGTCATGTAGCCCTTTTAACTTTACATGATTCTACATTGAGGGCTGCAAAATATGCAGATTTCCTATCCTCAAAGCGATTAAAACGTTTTCAAGACCTTGCTCACTATTTTCGCGTCCTCATCTCCACTGTAGCACATGTTCTGCAGATTTTTTGAAAGTATGCCGATGATCTCAAAGCCAACTCGTAAAAAAACTGGTCAACTTGCGAAGGTAAAATTGTTAAACTTGCTGTCTGCAGGATACTCATAGTGAAGTTCAACAAAGTTTCCGTTTTGGCAGTTACTTTCCATGACAATCAGACTGGTTTTAAAACAAGATGTGCCGCGAAATAGAAGAATTGCACGCTTGGTCTGTTCACCAGTTAGCGTGACGACTTGAGTTGATTAAAAACATCTTCTTTCCTCTAACTTACAAACGATGCGCGAAAGTTACAGTAAGGTACGTCACTGTTGGCCTCAAGAAGGGTGTTTGTTCAGTTAACGCTTTTTACGAACCAATATGGGAGTCCTGTTACAGCAGCAAATTTCTCCGGCAGCCTTTTACTCGTCAGCTTGAAGTGTTCTTTTTCTAGAGATATAATGACATAAACTTCTAAAGCGGCCTCCATGATCGAGCGTTTTTTTCAAGTGCCGAAAAACAGTGTACGCGTACCTGCAGGCGTACGTCGTGTCGCTGACTCACCCTCGCAGCACAAGAAACAGATCGCACATCGACTCAGTGATGGAAAGCAAGTGCCCCCGATTATCGCCTTCCCGACTGGCAACAACTATTTCTTATAATTACTGCAAACTCAGTCACTGCTGCAATTGGAGACACTATAGCGACCGAAGCTATGCGTCCTGTCGGGTACTTCAGAGGCGCAGAACGATCGAAAAGAACAAGGAAAAGACGAAGAAAAGTAACGAGAAACGCGGGCCAATTCCTCTCTCGACGCTGGCGTGATACGAGATCTACCGCGCGAGACGGCCGCTACTTGACCGACCGTCCATTGAGGCTATTATCTCGAGTCGTTTCGCTGACAGCCTGTCTTCGTTTGTCTTCATTTTCCCGCTAGCGTCACTCTGGTCTCTTAGCGGACCACTTATTCTTTGTTTTCAGCAATGTCCACTACCCACCCCCAACCCGCGCGGCTTGATCGCCACGGTCTGTGCTTGTTTGTATCACCTTCCTTCCTCGATGCCAGTTCCCCCTCCTTTCCGCTTCATGAATTCTAGGTTGCACCGTCTATCTATCTGTCCAGGCTGCCTCATCGACCGCGCGCCACTTAGGAGGGATCGAACCGTCCTCCAACTGTGCAGATCCACAGGTGACATCATTTTGAGATCGAGTCCGTCGGGATGTTTGTCGTCTATTTTCCGGATGTTGCACATACACGGCGAGTCTTGTGATTCGTGGTACTTTTTTTCGCGCATTCTGGGTGTTTTATTTGCTCAAACGCATCAAATAAGCTTCGCATTGCAAATGTCAATGCGGAAAAGGGTTTCTATTATTCTTTTATCGCGATGTGTCTAAACTGCTTTAAAATTTAGGACAGAATTCGCAAAAGATTCTGTTAGAGGATATGCGATTTTCCATTGGCTGGTAGGATTTCCAGTTTACGTGACCGACACCACAATTGCCTTGTAGTTGTTTATAGGAACAATACCAGCCTGCGAATATTTTTTGCGAATTCTGACCCCGCTTTTCGTTAGCCTGGTCGCGATCATTTCAGTGACTGCTGAGGCATACATTCAATGAAATTCCCATCTTAAATATTACGTACCTTATATATATGTCATTTGTTTTGTCTCCCAGATTGCAAATTCAGCTTAATTGTCTGCATTGCGTGAAGTAAATGTATCAACTAACAATTATTCGTTTGAAAACAATTTCAAAAACTGATCGCTGGTGTCAAACGCATGCTGCCATGTAGGCTTGGAGAAGGTGGGGACCAAATGGATGGCATCAGAGGAAAGAGAGTCAGTACTCGACGCGTAACACCACTCCAACACGAGAAATCGGCTGCATTTTGCTAATCATGGGATAAGTGCATGGTTAGTAGCACCTTAACAGTTATCTGTCTAAATATGAGTGTTTATTTCTCCCGAGCGATGCTCATCCGCGCGATACGGTCTTTGCGAGTGAGCCTCCCACGCTAAATAATAAATACAGCCGAGAAACGTTAAGCGCAAAAACTGCAATTACGTTTCGTTCGTAGGCTAACCCTCGCCATTGCCAAACTGGGGAGACGCG
This sequence comes from Rhipicephalus sanguineus, assembly GCF_013339695.2. Lineage (NCBI taxonomy): Eukaryota > Metazoa > Arthropoda > Arachnida > Ixodida > Ixodidae > Rhipicephalus > Rhipicephalus sanguineus. Next base: position 194,630,773 of record NC_051178.1, read on the forward strand.
CGGATTTGCACGCGCCTCTTCAGTCCGGCCATGCACCAGTACGTTTAAGCGTGTGGTGTGCTGTAATCTGTAGCCATTCTGGTAACCAGTTACAGAATGGTTACCAAGTGATGGGAAGCGCAATCGAGTAAGGCACAGAGTTAGGTGGAGTGCCGAAATTAAGAAGTTCGCTGGGTTAAAACGGAATCGGGTCGCACAGGACAGGGTGGGTTGGAGATCCTTGGGAGAGGCCTTCGTCCTGCAGTGGTCGTAAACCGGATGATAATGATGATGATGATGGTGATCCGTTGTAGGTTATACTAAAACAGCAGCTAGTATAAGTAATTGCCGTTTCTGTTTACCCTTGAATTTTCGTAACGAACGAAGCTTTACAGGCGCCTGTAGCTCACACAGAGCAAGAAGAGCAAGGTAAAGCACGCTTTTCTCTTATACATATGCAACAAAGCCACCTTTACAAGCGCCCATGAAGTGCAGAAAACGCAGCGTAAAGCATGCTTCTTTGCAACATACGTATATATGCAACAAAGCAAGCTTTACAAGTGTTTAACGTTAGCGCATTAAGCGCAGCGTACTTCTTTGCAAAATGCAACTGCGTGCAAGGAAGCAACCTTCGCATGTGTTTTGCGTGTTTCACTTAAGGTGCACAACTACACCCATAACAACGAATTATCAAAGTAATCGCATGAAGTGCAAGAGCTACTTTCGACTGTAATTACACGGGCGCGTGATTGCTGTGCAATTTGCTTGCAATCCTTCATATATCTCACGTCATAACAAGGTTACATCTTAGTTCACATAGTGCTAAAGCTAAAATGAATTTATTCGGGCCTGAGGAAGCCATTTTATGAACGGTGATCTGCGATGACTGAGATATGAACTAAAGCTTACCTATCAAAGACCGAGAAACGTAATGAACATTACACACAAAAAAGGGATAACCCTGATATAACTTGTATTTTTTTTTTTTGCGTGGCTTAACGTCGCAATATCCCGCGCTCATTTCCCAACCAGACCAAGGGGTCCGAACTCGATTCATACACTAGCTGAACAAGGTATAGGTTTCTTAACAGAATTCGTCTTCATTTTCGTTATTTGGCCTGCTTTTTGAACGGCGTAATCAAAGTGATAGACGCCAAGATCGTAAGGCATACGAGACATGCAGAAGCTAAACGCATGGTTGTACTGTGCAGCTTGTTGCTGCATGTTCACAGTGTGAAAGTTGGCGCTCTGACACTTTCTAGTCGTTGTTCGCTTCTACGCTATGGGGTATCATACCGCTATACCTTCGAAGAAGCCCCGGAGTGTTCTATTGCTCTGCGAAGCGCGCGCGTACTAAGAAGCCTTATTTCCACGCTCAAACAGGAATTATATGGCTTACGCACGCACACTGGCATATCTTCTTTTACATGCCTCGACAACCTTTCATGGAGCAAATTTACTCCTTCGACTGTTTGCTTAGTCTCGGTGATGAACAGAAAAAAACACTGAACGCAGTCTAAGTAGACCATGTAAGAAATAAAAAGAGAAAATACACAAAAAAACAGTTGCTACCGTAACGAAAATGCGAAGGGATGTATTACCACCACAGGGCCCCAGCGCTTGCTTCAGAGAAACCCACGAGTTTTACGCAACAAAGGCCCGACGTCTTAGGGGAGCTATTTCGTGAAAGCGTGCCTGAATGAAAACACAAGATCACCAAAGGCTCTGACGACGACCTATAAATGAAAACAAGCACGGAGCTTAATTAAAGCGCCATACTTTGCGGCCCGAGCAACTTGCCCTCCCGAGGCCTCCGCCGAAGCTGCATCGCCGCTAGGATTCATTAACCTCGGCCCGGGGATCGGCGTCCGCGGGTAGACAGCACTTTTCATCCTTCGCATACATCGGCGCTTCAACACATCACCCCTCTCACCCTCACCCTACCATTCACTAGACAGTATCATGATCCGCTCACTGCTCACGGCTCATCACCAACCCCGACGCACGCACATGCACACGCCATCGAACAATGGAACGTGGAGGCGAGAGGGGGGGTGGGGGGCGGACAGCTACTTACACAGGGTGCAAACTCAGTTTGCCTTTCCTAAGAGCGCAAGCTGCATTCACTTTTTTTTCGTTATGTTTTTCACTACGTGTGTATTATTTCTTTACTTAGGCCCCATACTTTGGCTCTCTCTCTCTCTTCATAATCTCTCATGCAAGCATTTCTTTTTTTTCGTTTGCGTCATTTTTTGCCCTTTTCCGTCATTTTTTTGTTCCTTCTAAGTTTCCGTGAGCTGGGCCAATTTTCGTGCCCCTCGCATGACACGCAGCTTATCGCAGTCTTGTAGAACTTTTCCGAGGTTGATTCGATTAAAACATTAATTAACTAGAGTTCTAGCATGTTTTTTTTTTTTTGCCGTAGGCCCGTGCGCAGGCTGTTTTAATCGTTGTCCTGGGTAGATTATTGAGCTGGCACAAAGCTGTTCCTGATCGCCGATCGTCGTGTGAATAGAGACAGTTTACGTTTAGCGCAAGTTGCAATCAGACATGACCACAATTGGAATTAGAATAGTTATCGCTGTTTTTGTTGCTCGTGATGTTTTAAGGCAACATTACAACTTCTGCCGTCTAAAGAATGGCTTAAGCGTAACTGAAGTTATTATAATTCAGACAGGGTGTAGCAACGCTAGGCTCAAGGACACGGGTTTGAATCCAGGCCCCAGCGGCCGCTCAGTGGTGGTGGCTAAATGCAAGAACACTCATGCACTTCGATTTAGGTTTGCGTTAAAGAATTATTCCGGTGTCCCATAATACGGTGTGCCTCATAATCATTTCATGGTTTTGGCACGTGAAACCTAATAATTTATTAAATACATCACAGCTGAACGTTTCATGTTTTGCCCCGGCACTTTTGAATCCCACCATAGCAAGAACAAACTTCCAGATCTCTCTACTGCGCTTCCTCAAAATTGTAGACGCAAAGTGCTGCGACCCTCTATTTGATCGCTTTATACCACCTGAACACGCAACAAACTAACTGGCGAAAGCTCAATATTCGGAGCCGCTTAGGTGGTCCTAGACGACGCATTACCACGTGCGGGCAATTCTGTTTGTTTTTGTTCTTCAACAAAATCGCAATATTGCATGTGAGCATGGAAGCGTAGAACCTTAACCACCGTGCGTCAGCACTTTTCATCGGCCGGTGGCTCACGTGTGGCAGCAGGTCGTCGGAGCGCTGAATTCAAGCCAGCGTCGTGCTCGTGAGGTACTTATCCGGCTCCCTTCCTAGAAAACAATTAACAAATAAGCAAAGAGAGGGCAGGCCGGGTACCTGTCTAGACCCATTTCATCTCGCTACCCCCGCGCTTCTCACCAACTTTGCGGCCGGACGAACGAGCACGTAATGAGGCGGGCTGAGAAGGCTGCTGATGCCAGATTTTGATATGAATTTGCAACGCCGCTCGTATTCGCTCGCCCCCTTTTCCCCCACTTCTGCTTTGAAATGCCACGGCCACGAGGCGATTGCCGCCACGAAACGCTACCGCGTGCGACAACCCTTCTTCGGTAGTATCGTGCAGCGTTCTCGTAGCCAGGCCTGCCATCAGCTAATAAGAGGTGCAGTTCGGAACGTTCGTTCTAACGTATAGGTATTTGAGGTTCGACCGTTACGTGCAAACTGTACAACCGGTGATACGCCAACAGCTGCCGCTGAGAATGGGGAAAAGGTTTCTTTTTCTTTATCTGGGCTGCCGTTTGACGACGATTATTATATGCAAGTCTTATCCCAATATTCTCGGACGATCTTTTACTCGAAGACCTTCCTACACTCCACTGAGCTCATCACAACGCCGGTCCTGAGTCTTGAATTGAATTAAGCGTCTATGGGGGAAGGAGGGGGAGGGGAATTACGTGTTAAGACCAACATTATGGGGAAGCCACAACGGGAGACTCCGGGATAATTTCCACCACCTGAAATCTAAGTACACGGGTGTTTTTGCATGTCGCCCTCACTGAAATCTGGCGTCCGTGGCCCGGAATAAACCCACATCATTCTGCTAAGTTTTGAAACTCCTTCGCCATTAAACCATCACGACGGGTGTCAGGATATTCCGTGGTGTGTCAAATAAGCCACTTCCTTTGAGCGTCGACACCATCATTAGCTTTCTTTAGCTGGGCTGAAATGTCGAGTGAAGAGAACGTTCTAGATCACAGCGTGTGAGCCTTTACGGTAGTGCACAGTTGTAGCGAGACGCTCGGAGCCTAAACAGGACGTATGCGATTAGATATCGCGCATTTTGCAAATGCATCGCTTGCCAGTGTACACTATACTGAGCGTCGACATCCGTCGCACTGCGCGATGCGTTGAGCGTAGCCCGTAGCCTGATTCGTGGCCGGCCTCTCGCTACGTCTCGTCGCGCTCTAGGCTGCGGCGTTGGCAAGCAAGCTGCTGCGCGGCGTCTCGCAAGGCGATGCAATGCAGCCACACGCACAGACGCGCTCAATTAGAAAACCCTTCGGCGCGGAAAGTACGCTGCGTAAGGCGCGTTTTTTTCGCCGCCGTTTTAATTAAATACGCGCGTTCTCCGGCCACCGCCGCCTTAACGTTCGACTTTGAATTGAAACCCGCCAGCGCTAACGCCGGCGCTCCACACCGGCACGACGCTACCATAAATCCAGACCCTACCGCAAAAACTGTGGGAGCCTTATAGAAACGAACCGGCTGTTTGGCGCTCACTGTTTGAGACATCAAAGAAAAAAAAACTAGCTCTTGTACACAGTGCTAGGCGTACCTTTTCCGAATCACTAAAGAAAAGGAAACAAGCTACAGTGATTACTGCACGCGTTTTCTAAGGAAGATTTGTTCTAGTAGCCAATCTTCGCATCCCTGTCGTTGTTCGATTGGCTTTTAAAGCAACCCACAGATTTTCTTTGCGCTTCTTTGTTTCGCCCGCTGCATTAATCTGTAGCTCGCAATACGCGTCTGCTATCGTTCTTTCCTTTTTAACCCGCTCGCTTATTCACTTTACACTTCTTTCCGTTAAACAGATCGCAAACTCTTTTTCTCCGCAGCTATTTTCGCCTTTACGTCTCCTTTCGCTTGACTCTCGGTTTCTCACACGTTGCTCTGAGTTTATTACGCACTGGCGTCGCTTTCTTGGAAATAAAACTGAAGAACAATAACAAAAAAAGAAAAACACGCCCGCGAAGGCGCCTCAGCAGACACGACGTTTTGGCGCCGTGAAGCGAAGAAACACCTGCCCATCAGAAAGAAAGACCAGGCTTTCAGCAAAAGAAAGAAAGAGATAAGAAAGCCACGGGCGCCTCGAGAAGAGAGGGTGAAAGCGAGATCCTAATCGTATTACTGAGGACGAGAGCACATCGCGGAGCAGGCGCGGAGAGGGTGGCTATTTTTTGCGAGACGCGATGAATAATTCCGCACAGCAATGAAAGAATGGGGATATTAACGGTTTCCCGAGATGGCCCTCTGTTCCTGTTTTTTTTTTCTTCCGTACATCTCTTCGTACTCTTCACCCTTCCTGATCGTTTTTCCTTACGTCCCTGTTCAAAACGTTCAAGACGGCGAGTGAACTACGTTCAAGGAGCTCTGCTTTTTGCCGTACCGTATGTGGCTTTGTGCGTGAGCCTCATTCGGATGCTTGGCGTAGCTAGGGTAACAATTCCGAACGCGGCAGTTTTATGTTGCGATAGAAGTGGGGTCGAATGCGTCAGACCCCTCTTTCGTGAGAGTTCTTTGTTATTTGCAGGCAGCATTCCCTGGTGATATGCCCAGGGTCCGGATTGGTTGATATTTTGCCTTGCAAACTGTTCTAGGGTAACGAGCTTTTGTGAATTAGAGACCGGTTCTGCAAAGGGGAGGGCATCGCCTGTCCAAGCCATAGCATTGTACTGGTAGAAGCAATACGGTTAAGTATAAGCGCGACGTGCCTGATCAGACAGAAGCGAACCTGTAGACATCAAAGGAGAAAGTAATGAGTTGCTACTTATTTGAAATCATAGTTTGTGACGATGACTGAGGGGCGCGAGAAAACGGCGCACACGGGAAGCGCGTCGTCCCGTGTACTTTTCGTTGTGTGCCGTTTTCTCGCGCCCCTCAGTCATCATGAACAAATACCAACTCAGCCAACATTTTACTTTACATAGTTTGTGAGTTGGTTAGTTGGTTCATTGAGCTTGACGTCGTAAAGCAACTCTGGCTTCAGGAGACACCGTAGTGGAGGCCTCCATTTAATTTCGGTGGTCCTTTCGTGTGCACTGACATAGCACAGTACATGGTCCTCTAGCATTTCGCCTCCATCGAAATGCAATCGCCGCGGCAAAGATCGCAGCCATGTTTTTCGGATCAGCAGTCGAGCACAATAACCGCTAAGCCACATCGGCGGCAAGAAAAATCAGAAGTGACAACACCTCCGAAATATTCTACTAACAGTCCTTCCAATAAAGGTTGTTAGAGCAACCGTTTTAAACGCCCTTTGCATGAAAATGATGATGTTTGGTTGGCAGAAACGTACTTAAACGCGTATTTTTTCTATCTACGCTTGCTTGTGTAATTCTAAATGCAATACGTTGCGTTCATTCACAAAGCGTTCACAGAAACACAGTATATTGAATTTAGCAGTATATTGCAATGTGCTGAACAAGCTAGACGATAGACCGTTTTCCGAAGAGAATGTCCTCGGATCGAGGCCCTACGCATCACAGGCCAACAAAGCGACGCGAGCATTGTTACTATTTTAAGACAGTCTCGGCTGGATTTGCCGTCGCCGTCGCCGTCGCCGCCGTCATGCACCGTATATGTATAAGTTGTAATATATAAAAAAGCCCCAAAGAAAAATAATTCAGAAAAATTCTTCCGAAGCGCGGAATCGAACCAGGGACCTATTGTCCGCAGGAGTGGCGCTAGCCACTACGCCACGAAACGCAGATCCTCCACGTAGCTAACGCAGCGTTATATACACAACCTTTACCACTGCGGACAGGCGCTGCGCTTATAAGCGTTTCTTCATTACCCGAGATGAGGAGCGCGAGGCGCATGCCGGCGAGCTCGCTGTTCCCTCTTCTTTCTTTCTTTTTTCTTGTGCTGAGGGGATGTTTCCGTTTTCTGATGTCCGCGCTCATCGGAGCACGAAAGCCACTCGAGCTCAAGGGACGCCGCTAAACGAACCAGAAGATGAGCCAACTATCAAGTGTAGCTCGACACTTAGATCACTGTTTAAGCGACCGCTTGTAGGCATTCATAGGCATTCAGCGGACAGGCGCATAAGTACCCTGACAGTGCCTTGTTCCCTCTTCTTTCTTTCTTTAATCCCTTCATCCATTTCCCCCAGTGTAGGGTAGCAAACCGGACGCGCGTCTGGTTAACCTCCCTGCCTTTCATTCATTTCCTTCCTCCTCCTAAATGCAATACATAACAAGAAACAACATAGTTCATATAGCATTTTCTTCATCACGACGGAATTTCAGAATGACCGACTTACATCGGATTTATGTTTTTCACTGCTGTTTGAGTTGAGGCTGCAATTTTTTCGCTCTTGATACCTTGTGACATTTAAATGAGCCTCATTGAATTCCGAAAAGTGAATTAATGATCGGGCTTGAAGCTTTATACAAGTGGCAGCGAATAAAATATTTCTCCTTTTCCCCAGAATCACGTAGGTTTATCTCTTTTTCTTTATTTTAGGTACCCTGATTCGCCATCCAGGCATGTTAGCTAGAATGTCGGCTCTTTTCTTTTCCACTAGCACTGAACTTACTGTGTGCTGATTCCCAACACGAAATCAACAAAAGAGCAAATTTTCTATTTTGTGCTGGTAAGAAGACAAACTTCTAGGAAGTAAATGAGGACGAATCGCGAAACATTAATAACACACTCTCTCTGCAAAGTTGCAATGGTGTACTTTTAAGCACATTAAAAATCACTGGATAAAAATTTTTTACGGAATTATCAATCAGACATTTCATTGCTGTCAGTCAGGGGAAGAAAAATAAGAGGAGAAAACTTTCCCACGCCTGAGATCAGGCCAAGCAGCATCTCTGTGATGTTGCGAGTGATAGATTAGATACCGCCGCTGATCCTGTTCCCATGGAAACCCCGAGGTTGAAGCGCGCAGGAAAATGGAAACGATAGCAACGTCTGCAAGAAACACCCGAAAGAGAGCACGCAGAATTAGAAAGTGAAAAAACCTCAACGTTCAGTGAAGCGCGGCGCAGAGGTATTTTAAAAAAGACGAAATATCAACAAGCAGCAAAACACAGACGATCTCCGAATTCGCCCCTACTGCTGGAAACCTACGGTAAGTTTGAAGTTACTAAGAAAGATCGGGCAACGGAGAGACACTGAAGAATAAAAAGACACTGAGACAGAACTTTTTCTTGTGGTAACCGCAGACGGGACGATGGCGACGGCATCACCTTCTCCCCCTCTTCTCTCTCCCGCTCTCTTCCGAAAAGGCCCTCCTTTCTTTGTTTGTTCACATAGTCGCTCGTTCTTCATCGTACCCCTCCTCTCCTTCCTTCACCTCCGCATCCGAGGTCCACTAGTCGTCGAAACAAGCCATCACTCAGCGGCGACGCGACGGCTTCTCATGACTACACTGCGCTTAACGGCGCGTATAAATCACGACAGTAGGTCGCCTTCTCTGCCTCTCTTTATCTTTGATATTAGGAGCCCTTTTATTACTTTACTTTTTTATGTAGTTCGTAGTTCTCTCTCGCGTCACATCGTGTCCGCCTCCTTATGCATCTAGCTTTGATGTCGCTAACTTTCCTCACGCGCAACCGCGTCCACACATTCTTCTCCCCGATCCCCAAGTACGTTAGGACGCAAATGGTTCCCTCGGGGAAACCCCGTAAGCTTGCCGGCTTTTGTGTCATGAGTCCTTCAGGGTGAGGACGTTCGGCCACGCCCACCAGTTAGCATAACTTTATGGGCACATACTAGCACACTTCAGTGAATTCAATGCTCTTTTTTTCCTTCCCTCATCTCTCTCTCTCTCTCATTCATCTTTACATTTACATTTCCCAAACACCAATGTAGGATAGCCGACTGAAGCCTTTCTGTTTGGCATGACTACCTTCTGCCTTTCTTTCTCCTTTCTTCCTAAGACACCTAATGAAATACTTCTACTAAATTAAAGCAGAATACCGCAAGCTAGCGAGTAAATGGAACCGTGCAAATCTAGGTAATCACACAAAGAAAATTTTCTTCGAAGTTATTGGCTTCAGTGAGACGGCTATACGGACACGATCTCCAAACTTCTAAATTTTGAACGTTTATATGTCAAAACCACCTTATAATTATGAGCAATTCCGTAGTATGGGACTCCACATTAATCTTGACCATTAGGAGTTTTTTTTTTTTTTAACGTGTACTTAAGTTTATGCGCACGGGGTCAGTTTCTTTCTTTTTCTTTATTTCTTTTTTTTTTTCACTTCGCTCCCACCGAAATGCGGCCACCGTGGCCAGGAATCGAACTCACATCCTAGTGTTTACGAGCTCAATGCCTTAGTCACTATGCTACCATGGCAGGTTTTGAAGTGACTTGTATGTTGCATTATTGCTTTATGTGCATGCGCTTTTCCCGCATCTGGAAAACCTTTGCAAGTGCATTTCGACTGATGTACCCTACAAAGGTTTGCATTCATCTACGCGGGTATGAAAACATCGCGAACTATCGAAAAAGAAACGCGCGACAAATTTGAGTTTGCCTCATTTCTCATCTGCTATGACAGCTGCCCGAGGCATTGCACAAACGACGACATCATTCCTCCTTTTTCGACATGTACGCCAGCCAGTCCGCTTTTTGCTCGTTTTTCTTAAGCTACAGCTTCTTTTAAACACCGCACTGACAACTTTGTGTGTTTGTTTATTCTTTATTTTTCTTGTAGGTTCGTTTTCATTTCGCTGGTGGCGAATTGTCGAGACCAAAAAATTTCGAAATTTCAAAAAAAGGAAAGAAATATAATGTAAAAGATAAAACGAGAAGAACCGCTCGCGAACATTAGGATATATGGCGCCACGTCGTCTGACCTCTTCTACGCCACAGCGGAAAGACGACGTCCGCGCAACACCGCGCGCGCGGTATCCACTACGTCTGTCATGCGTAACCGAGGAGCCAATTTGTCTAATGAAATTCACAACAGCGATCTTTCTTTCTTCTTCTTCTTTTTTTACGCCTATCTCGACGTGCGTCCGGGCGCCAGGAAACGAAGACGAAGCACGTCGAGACGTCACAGCCCGTTTCTCGGTCGCATTCGTCTCGTCGTCTACGCACTTCGACCTGTTTTTTTTATCTCACTGTGTTTCTCTTTGTTTACAGCGTCGAGCAGTGGTGTATATCTCTTGTCGCAGTGGTTTTTAGCTTTCGTCAGCGATCCTCTTCTCGTAGCCGGTCGTTGTGCTAGAGCCAAGACCAGACGACATCTCTGTCTGTTATTCATCTGGGGGATTGCCTCCGTCGCGTCTTGTACAGCGGTGGAAAGGGTGAGGGCAGTTGTCACACCGTACGAATTCGTAAGCTACCGCAGACGCCGTGGAGATGCGACCTTGTAGTACACTCAGAACAAATGAAACCGGCACCATCGCTACTGCGTCGTTTTCTTTTCTGTTTCTGCACGACACGACGAAGACGAGAAAAGAACAGCTACGCCATCGAGAAGTCGACGGCGCTAGCAACAAGAGGCTCTGGTCGACAACGCCTGTGGAGTCCGTTTTTCATTCCGAAGCGTATCATTTTTATCGGACTCTCTTTCTTCTTGTGCCCTTTGCTGTACGGAGCACTTTTGGAATTGGCTCACATCGCGAATGCGCGTCTGTTAATTCCGGCTTAGGCCGGTCGTGTTTCCAGTTTCACGTACGACACCTCGATTATTCTCGGTTATAGAGAAGTTGTGGCATTTGAGAACTTTTCAGATTATATCGCGATTTTCTTGAGGCGCTCGCTACTCTGCCTAGCCTGATCGTGTCGCTGCAATTGCAGCGTCGCGTCTCTCCGTAGTTAGTAGCTTTAAAAATGTTGCAGATCGAAGAAAAGATGACGCACACGTTCCGTTAAAACAGAAGCATTCTTCATTACTGAATTCACTCAGCGTTTTCTTCTGTTTGATACATCTAATTAAGTGTTGCCGCATTAAGGCGGTACTTGATTATTCTCTCTTCTGAAGATAGAAACTTAATGTTAACGCGATAACAAGCTTTCGTAAACTGCTTCCAGTCCTGCATCTTGCATAATTTCAATTTAGGTTCTATACAGAACGCGTTCTGTCAGTCTCCTGATGAAATTTCCAAGATTCCCTTTTAATTGGTTCCACAGAATTGTGCTGAACAACGACAGACTGATATGCTACGCCCGCAAGATCTACTGTACATGTCCGAATAGAAAAAAAAAAGAAAGTACATCCTTTTTATGTTCATTTTCATTCCATTTCTCCTCAGATACAGCGCTGGTAGCGCCAACGTTGCGACAGTGATTAAACTAGAAATCTAATTTTGTGCGGCTTTGTCACTTTCTTTCAGAAAATAGACTGCAAAGTTTTTCCTTGCTTGAAATTTCCTTTCGTTGCTAACGCATTTTCATTTTTTTTTTCTACCGTCATTGATGAACAAAAAGGTCCCCAGTTTAAACACCGCCGCGTTCCCAGGCTTCACAAAGCAGACACGGAAAATTAAACGTATCTTTCTAATCGCGCTTTTGCTTACACCGCACTTACTGCTAGGCTAAGCCTTCGTAATCGGCAAGGGTTAACTCTTAACTATTTCGAGAGCGCAACTCTAACTGTCTGGTTTAACGTAATCGGTTCGTTATCTCGTCAGACACGTTGTACCAGTATACGAGTGTGGGCGTGAAATGCAGTCCGACGTAAAGAAGAAACCCACATCAGCGTAAAGTTATGCTTAGGAAAAAACGAGTGCAAAAAAAATAAAATGAAAGTTTAATGAGATGCAAGAGCCCCGAATTCCGAGAAAGTAAATGGTGATCCAATAGCGCAATATGAGCGACGCACTGTCATCCTGCAATCCATTAAGACACTACGGTCCTCGACAGCCAGTCACGCACGCACGCACGCACGCAGGCACGCACACACACACACAGGCTTATTTTTTTGTGTGTAGGGCACCCCATGCGGTCACCATGTGTTAAAACATAACCGTGGAACAAAAAACTCCATATTTCTGAATCGGCGTCCATACTTGAATCATTCTGGAGATCGGCATCCATATGATTATCCAACCCTGATGCCGAATCCCTTTCAGAAATGACTTTGAGATATGGGAAAGGCCTCCTTTAAAATGGCAACGTTAGCTGACATTTTGGTCAACCTCCTCTCACCCCTCCCACCGCCCTCCTAATCTTCTTCACTGTCCCGGCCCCGACTGCAGCCCGCTAACTGGCGTGAGTTTGAGACCCCTGCCCTATAGCTTCGTGACATCTATCTATCTATCTATCTATCTATCTATCTATCTATCTATCTATCTATCTATCTATCTATCTATCTATCTATCTATCTATCTATCTATCTATCTATCTATCTATCTATCTATCTATCTATCTATCTATCTATCTATCTATCTATCTATCTATCTATCTGTCTGTCTGTCTGTCTGTCTGTCTGTCTGTCTGTCTGTCTGTCTGTCTGTCTGTCTGTCTGTCTATCTGTCTGTCTGTCTGTCTGTCTGTCTGTCTGTCTGTCTGTCTGTCTGTCTGTCTGTGTCTACCTACCCACCCACCCACCCACCCACCCACCCACCCATTTTCCTACCTACCTACCATACGCCCACCCAGCCACCCACCCGCATGTCACTGCCTGCGGGTTCCTCCACAGTTGGATCAGCTCGTAATTCTGCTTGTGTACGGACGGACTGATGGAAGGACAGACTATTTCAGAAACCGACCATGCAAGCGCTGGTAGGAGAAGAACAAAGCGAGATTTCTTGCGCTCACGCCCACTTTCAGCAAGCCTCAGCTCGCGTGCTTCTCGATAAAAGAGCTCGATTTTCAGTTTGCAAAATGAAAGAAGAGGGGGGCTCCCTTCGTTGTACATCAAACGCACCCACTCACCCTTCCATCACTCACACTCTGCACCCTTTTTCATCTCTCCTCTAGAATAACACGAAAAGGACAAAGAAAGGTGAAGTCCTAATGTGCGTGTATTTATAAGCTCTTGCACTTCATCACTGGCTTTGCTTTCGGTTTCCTAGAGAATCCACCATGAGGAAGTAGTGGGCGATACATGAGAAATTCAGGTGCGCATAAAAAATGAACTAAATTGCGTTCCGGAGACGGGTCTGTCATCTAAGAGGCCTCTCATACTTAGGTAGCGTCGTCCTGAAAGAAAAAAAAAAGGAGGGCGGATCGAGCGAGAAAAATGGCGGGAGAGGTGAAGGGTGACAGAATGAAAGGGGAAAAGAAGGACGCGAGACGCAGTGAAAAGAACAGGTGTCCGGTAACTCGATAATTCCTAGATCTCACAAAAGGAAGCCTACAATACAAAACCACGTAACGGTGAATACAATGGGGAAAATAAAAAGTAGTGGGGCGTAAAAGACGGCCATGAACCTGTTCTTTCCATACAAAAAAATATACCGACCGTTAAAAGATCTCTTTGAACACAGCAATAAAAAGAAAGGCTGAAGAAGAGCGTGACGAGTGGCGTGGTGTAGCGATATCATTCCTGGCCCTGAGTTGAAAAAAGAAAGCGCGAAGCCAGGAGCCCCATCTTCTGCTTCCAGCCCGTCAGTCACGATTTTGCGTTACTTTCACTGTTACTTGCGGTTGGCGTTCTCTGCGATCGATGTACGAGTTATTTATTCAATGCGTTAAGCTACATCGTCGCATCGTTCACTATTGCCCTGGCACCGGTCCTTCAGCGGAAGCGTGGAGATACGGCCAGAGCATTCAGTGCGAAAAGGTGTTTGTCTCTTCAGAGAACTGCATGGTCGAGTGAGACGTCTGCGACATCAATTATTCGGATACTGGAAATGACGCTTTCTTCCGTTCTCCTTCCTGTAATTCCCTGTGGGTATTTTTTATTTTAACACAAAGGAGAGATGCGCTGAAATAAGAACGCGCGCAGCGAGACACATGCTGAGTGAAGTAGGGGAGAACTTACTCTACCATTGTGCTAGAATGCTTATTCTTGAAGACGAGCAAAATGGAACAAGAACACACGCGCGCATTGACTGCCGGAGAAAACTGAAGATATAAGGGGCTAAAGTAAAAATAAGAAGGAAAACGTAACGGCTGAGGTGAAGTGAACGAAGTGTTTCGCACTACTACGCATATTTTTGCAACCAGCGGCAGTCGTATCTAAGAGAGAGTGAGAAAGAGATTATAGGTGGAAGGCGGGAAGGTTAACTGAAAGATCGAGGGCAAGCTTGCTACCCTGCACTGGGTGAGAGGAGACAGAGAAATAAGAAAGTAATGAGGTGATAGATAGATAGATAGATAGATAGATAGATAGATAGATAGATAGATAGATAGATAGATAGATAGATAGATAGATAGATAGATAGATAGATAGCTATAGATAGATAGATAGATAGATAGATAGATTAGATAGATAGATAGATAGATAGATAAGATAGATAGATAGATAGATAGTAGATAGATAGAAGTAGATAGATAGATAGATAGCTAGATAGATAGATAGATAGATAGATAGATAGATAGATAGATAGATAGATAGATAGATAGATAGAATAGTAGATCGATAGATAGATAGATAGGATAGATAGAGCTAGGAGATAGATAGATAGATAGATAGATAGATAGATAGATAGATAGATAGATAGATAGATCTTCCGATTATACTTCTCTCCAGCGTTCCATTATTGGTCGGATATTCCGTCAAATCGTATTTTACAAGCTACAGCAAACGTCCACTTAACTGCAAGACAATTACAAGACTTCTGGCGACTTAAACTGTCCTAGGTGTTAAGATTGCTTTAGTACTATCGTATATATTTAATCTGGGGCTTATACGTGGTTAAAGAATCCGCTCTCTCGTGAAGTCGATCGGACTTCGCGAGGGTTTGTGAACTAGCAGCGCGAGTTCGTGTTGCGTGTGTTGACACAATCTTTTCATTCCTTGTTTTTCTTACTCGTGTTCTTTCTTCTCTATGTGACCTATTATTCCCCCTGGCCCCAACCCCACGTGTAGGGTAGCAACCGAGCCACTGCTTGGTCAAACTCTCGGCCTCTCCCCTTCGTCTCTCCTGTCTTTCTCCCTCTGCTCTCTCGATAACAAATTAGAGCCGCTGTAAACAAAGGGCAGGGCCATCGTACGCGAAAGAAGGGAGGACCCTGCACCACAAATTCCCAGAGCCCTTCAGCATAGCGTGCCAGCGAGCCAACTGAGCACCCGCATCCGGCGCATTGGAAGTGTCGCTTAACGACGAATCACGTACTTAACGTATCAGGCCCGGAAGACAGCTCGTCCTTCTGGCGCCTTAAGAAGTTTGCGTGCCGCCCTTTTGTAAACGCTCAACGAAACGCGGCACCGCAGTTCGTAATCCCAGTCGCAAAATGTTTCTTTCACGGTGCATTCAACAAGGCTTAGGCGCTCGAACAAGGAATTCCGCGGCCATTAGCGCGAAAAGAGAGCTCGCGTGCGCGCCCTTACTTGAACGCTCTTCCCGTCTTTCTTCCTTCCTCGTCATTAAAGAGAAAACTTGCGAGACGAAACTGCGCTTCACTTGAATCCTTTGGAGAGGGCACGGATATAAAGTTAAACGGAAACAATTATTTCCTGTACTAAGCTTTAAGTTGTAAAGCGTTCACATTCAAAACATTCTTTTGGGCCTCCCAATATGTCGTGACAATTAAATATTACTTGCAACCTTCAAAACGTCAAATATCAGTCTCACACGGGCACTTTTGATCGCCATCAGGGCCAATCCGGGTGGAATTAGTCGATCGCGATCCACAATGGTCGCTGCTATGCGGCCCAAACTAATCCGTGTTGAGCTTGGCGCATACGTCAGCCAAATCGCGATTGTCTTGATCCCGATCGGGCTTGATCGCGATTAAATGTCACCGTGTAGCGGCACCTAATCTAAATCCGCCCTGATCGTGATCGAA
This sequence comes from Rhipicephalus sanguineus, assembly GCF_013339695.2. NCBI lineage: Eukaryota > Metazoa > Arthropoda > Arachnida > Ixodida > Ixodidae > Rhipicephalus > Rhipicephalus sanguineus. Next base: position 194,646,852 of record NC_051178.1, read on the forward strand.
AGTGCCCGTGCGACGCCTGTATAATTATGTCTCTTACAACGAGGTAAATTAGCGATATGTCTAACGGTGTAATATTTACAGGAACGACGAATTGCGAACCCTCTCCGGCTGTCTAATCACGTCACAGATACGACAACAGAAAAGTTCTGCAGCGTGTTACCACTTTAAAATTTGAAGGCGAGAACCTGCTGCGCACTTGGTATTGAATTAAGTTATACAATCGGGGACCATACTTCCTGCAAGGCGTAAGGAGCCGCAGTGTGAGAGGCACGTATTAAATTACCTTGAAGTGCTCGGTCGATGCATCACAGCTAGTCGACTGCATATTATTCACGCGCACTGACTACGCATTCATTATCTTATAATTAACTGTGTTTGAGCTATGCGATAGAAATCCCACGATTGGTCGTTTCACTGTGAATGAATCAATTAATGAATAAAAAGAAAAGGGCAACCTCGAGGAATGTAAATAAAACTAGGCACATAGTAAATAACTCCCAATAGCTTTGCTGTTCCTTTGACATATCAGACGGTGTGGTGAATGCACTTGCTTGCGAACAGGCAGCGCTGGTGTACCGCATTAGACGCATCAGAACCGACTCCGCGTCGTACACCCAGGCTTGCTTATTCAAGACAGGGAGATGCGCTTCCCCGCTCTGTTTCTTATGCAATGATACCGGCGACATGGAGAACTTTATTTGGCTATGCTTGCAGTTCCAAACAGAAAGAGAAGTGATGATTCGTAGCCTGCAAACGGGCGATCTTACGCACTGGACATCTGAAGACGTAGTCTTCCTCGGAGGGCCCGCGGTAACGAAGAGGACAGTGCAACGACTGCTGATTGACTTCCTGCGAGGCACAGGACTGGTCTGCAGCTGGTGACACACCTTAATTAATATCTGGGGTTTAACGTCCCAAAACCACCATATGATTATGAGAGACGCCGTAGTGGAGGGCTCTGGAAATTTCGACCACCTGGGGTTCTTTAACGTGCACCCAAATCTAGGCACACGGGCCTCAAACATTTTCGCCTCCATCGAAAATGCAGCCGCCGTGGCCGGGATTCCATCCCGCGACCTTCGGGTCAGCACTCGAGCGCCATAGTCACTACACCACCGGGGCGTGGTGACACACCTTGTCGACTCATGAGAGGGTTAGGCAGAACAACTGCCGGCTATGTATGCCAGGCTATCTCCGCATGCTGCAACATCACCACTACCACCACCACCTATGACAAATCACATAGCTATAGTGATGAGGAATCGTACAAAAAGAAATTTTGCTGTATTTATTAGCATATTAGGCCCCGTATTAACAATTTGTCATCTCTTCAAGCCTCCATGGCTCCAGCTACGTTTAATGTTCAATGATTTCTGATCAATTAACTTCGATCTTTCATTGAACTTCTGTGTTGTTTGTATCATATAGCTGTGGTCACTTACATGATGACGCGTTAAACTTAACTTGTTCCTCGAACCTTACCACGACAAAATTTGTGAGCCCGCCAAAAGCTACTGACAAACAAAAAGAGAGAATCGGTAGATCCTCGCTGCATCCCGCAGACCTCGGTGCACAGCCATTGCACCTTATGTCGATTGACCCGCACGTCCAGTATCGTGTGCAAACCATAAGCGCAGCCTTGCCTATAAAACAGAGCAAGGCACGATGAAATCCAGACACCCACGCTCGCTTCTACTAGGGTCAAATAGGACTATCGCCCGCTATGCTAGCTTCGCGCATTTGGCGGCAAAAAAACGCTCAAAAGAAGCATCGAAGAGGCGCATATAAAGCAGAGCTTGGACCACGCACGAGTTTTCCAGCTTTGTGCTTCTCGGATTCGGAGCAAAAGAACCTTTTTATAGCCAAACTCTCACAATTCCGGACATCGAATATCTGCGAAATCTCTGCCAAACACCTACATATACAGCTTGCGAAAAAGTGCGAGAAAGTAAAGGAGCGGGAAAGAAACACCTGCATCTCTCACATTGCGATTTCCATTCTGTCCGATTGTCTATCCGCGCACGCACCGTCGGACAGCGGGCATCGCGCTTATGGGCACGACTGCCGCAGTCGCGTCTGCCGGCAATCCGACTCGCGAGCTCGCGTTTCTCCGAAAAGCGCGTGGGTTTTATCGCTTCGGTCGCGCAAACTATTGTCCTTTTGACTCTGATCTCCGCGGTTCTCCGGTTCGATTTTCAGTGTCGCGACACGAGTTCATCGCGTGCCGGAAATAGTGAACGAAAAGTCGCGGGATGCCAGCTGCCGAAATAAAGGAATATAGTCTCAAAAACAAAAAAAAAAAGATTTTGTCGTAGACGTGGTTTTAACGTACGGCTCGCGCTTTCCCCTCTGTTTCGCGAACGTGGAGGACAGCGCGTTAAATTACACGTTGGTCGTCCACCGTGTTGCCTGTACTTACCTCCGAAATACGTGTAACGGCGCCACTATCCTCAGAGTCTGCATGGCGCTCTACAGCGTACGCGAAATGTGCTTTCAAGCATGAATCTTGTTCAGGAAAGTTCAGCGATTGCTGAGCGACTCACATTGCTGAGCCCGGGCGCATGTTGCCTACAACGACGATGTGAAAGATTATGTTCGTTGTTCGAAATCTATGTTCGAAATCTCAATCAAGCGGTTCAAAAGCAGAAGATGCTGTACCTGAGTCTCACTTTGTCGCTGCGTTTAGCATCCTAATAGCGACTCCTGCCAATTCTAACATTCCAAATGCCCAATATAAGGCGTTATTAACACGAAAGTGTTTTATGCCGGGGTCCACCAAGTACATCCGTCACGGATATGACGTTGATAAAATGGACGCCAACGGGTGAGAAAGAAAAAAACCAAGAAAAAGATACTCCACTGGGAATCGAACCCACGACGCTGCGGCCGCGACGGCAGGCGCCCGACGCTCTACCGACTAAGCCAACTCGGGAGATGCTAGGCACGGCGCGAACGCGCCTTATATGTTTCACACCTTCTCTTTCGCGGCGGGCGGAGCGGGGCGGTGCCGCCGTCTGTGAGAGGTGAAAAGAAGTAATGCTTCACGATCGACACTTACTAGCGCTTACTCCGAGATTGCACGTGATATCGGAGGTCATGGTTAAAGCGTCTCGATACCAGAGAGGTAGACTGGCCGCGCTGGCGTCGCCGAGGCACCCTTGACGCAGTTACGTTCTTTGCCTTTGGATTCGTGTTAGCGTGCGTCGGCTCATCGGAGTAGTGCAGCTTCCACGTGCACGAACGGGATTTCTCTGCCGCCGACTGCTTCAATTGCGAGAGCACCGACTAACAAAACTGCTGCAATATGCTTTGCAGAAAGGACGCGATTTCGACGGGCGAATGTCGTGCCTTGGTGGAGCGAGAGCAGCGCCTGCGAGACAGAGGCCAGCGGCACGCACGCGTTTGCGGCTCAGGCTACGAACCTCTACCTCCCGCGTTGCTGAAGTGCAGTGTGTGTTATGTATGCATGAGCACAGGCGTCGGCTACCCATTACTAGAAAGCGCACACCGTGCCGTTTCTCTCCTTAATTGACGACGCTTTGAAGAAGTGCATACCGGGTACCAATGTTGGTTATGAACTTGTTGATAACATCCTTACGCGCAATTCACGATTCGCTGTGTCCAAATATATGTTCACACCGTCAGCTACCTCAACGGTTTAATCATGATCATGGGCGTTAGTCTTCGCGATAGAGACATGCTGTCAACATGGGTGCATCCACGTCAAACGGTGCTATAGCTGCCAAACACGAATAGACATTGTACAAGCTCTCATATATCATAAGCACTACTTCTGTGAAGACACGTTTCACTTTCGTGTTATACCGATTCCTATGACGGAGGGATCAGCCATGTTTTTTTCTTATATCAGATATCCTGAGAAGAGTGGAGGAGGTGAAGAACCGAGATGGGTGAGCTAGAAAGCTTGAGAGCTACGTCGGGTGATGTGAGGAAAACGTCCGCCTTTCTTTCGTTCGGCTCTACTTATTTGAGTCCTATTTTCTTTTTTTTTTCTTTTTTCCTCTCCCTCCTATGCAAGGTTCGCTCGAGACGCTGGAAAGGCGAGACCAGTGAAAGACACTTTTGAATGGCGGTCATTATCCCCCCTTCTGTCACGACACGAGATCTCGACAATCGCTGACGGCTCCAGGGGATACGAGCGCCCCAGACCGTCTCCGCTGCCGGCAACAATGAAATATAGGCACTTTGTCCCAAACGATGCCGGGACGAGTCGCGATGATACCCGAAACACTCCCTCTTCTCCGCCGCCTCCTCCTTCGTATTTGCCGCCCTTTTTATTCTTTCTTTATCTCGTAACCTTCTCTGTGGTTCTTTTCGCGTGACGTCTCTTTCTTCTCCAACCTTATTTCTTTATTTCCTTTCCTTTTTTAACCCATCTCGTGCTCCATTCGTTTTTTTATTGACTTCCCTTGCGTTTTTTTTCGACTGCTGCAATGTGTGAGTTTTCATTTTTCGTCTCGTCGCGTTCGCGGCATTCTTAGCTGCTTCATCCTCTCGGCACGTTCACTTTCGAAGAGGATGAAGGAACTTAGCTGGGGGGTCATCCCTCTCGGCTTTCGACGACATTGAATACTTTGCACCGACGTGCGCGCAACGGCTGTTTTCTCCTCCCCCGCTTCTGCTGGTGTTCGGGTCGCTCAATCCTTTCGGTCGCTTTGGCGTCGCCGCTCGAACAGCACGGATCAAATCGCCAAAGTGGAACGGCTTCGTCTATCTTTGCGATTACTCTCCTCTTCATCCCTTTGGAGGACGCCTACTTATGTTATCTCTCTTTCTCTTACTTTCTCTCTCTATCTGTGTATGTAAGTGTGTGTGGTGTGTGTGTGACGTCGGCGGATAACAGAACTTGGACCGAATCAAAAGGCGGATTCTCTTTCCGATCTCGGTCGTCATCGAACTACATCGAGGTCTTTTTTTTTTTATGCCTCGCCTCATGTAGTGTTTCACGTTTTGCCAATGTCGTCGCACTGTTTGATGCAACGCCTACAACTTGACTCGAGTACCCCGCGTTAATTCGGCTATGCTCAAACTTGATTCAGAACAAAAGCGCATTGTACGCAGTGCTCACAATAAGGTCGGTTTCCTAGCCTGTTGGCGAAGGTGCGCTTGGTGTGAGATAGCCCAGATAAGTTTTTACGAGCTCTATTGTACATTTGAGCCTTGCTGCTCTATTCTTAGCATCCGTAGGGGCACTACGTTACTGCTAATAACCTCCTAATCTCTGTTTTCATTAATTGGCTTAGCCCATTGGGCCACGATAGCTGATTATAACGACCAATCCTTTCCGGAGGGGGTAATACTAGGGCGATAAACTAATAATAACGCTCTTGACATATTTTACGAACAGCAGTGGTACCTCCGGGCTAATGATTAAACGCCCACACATTGGGACACCCGTAGGCTACATGCAAAGAACAAGTATGCATGTCGCACTTGTTCATAGTTTATTGTACGCTATCATCGTTATTCGCGCTCCCTCTCACTCATTTTCATTCCTCTTCTTCGTTTTGCCCTACACAAAGTAACAGGCCGTACACCGAGCCATTTCATTGGAACTATTTGCTCTTATTCTATCTATCTATCTATCTATCTATCTATCTATCTATCTATCTATCTATCTATCTATCTATCTATCTATCTATCTATCTATCTATCTATCTATCTATCTATCTATCTATCTATCTATCTATCTATCTATCTATCTATCTATCTATCTATCTATCTATCTATCTATCTATCTATCTATCTATCTATCTATCTATCTATCTATCTATCTATCTATCTATCTATCTATCTATCTATCTATCTATCTATCTATCTATCTATCTATCTATCTATCTATTACAAATTCCTCTTTCGTCGTCACCTGCGGTAGCCCTAAATGGATTCACATACTATTTCCAAGGTCAAGCTTTCAACCTCTTATCAACTTCGCGTTTTCGCTCTTTGATCTTCCTTGCTTTAGCAATGTGGATTGTCCCAAAACTTACAGGAGCCATCCCTACACGAGATCTGCTGCCATTAGCTAACACGTTCTGGTTAAGAAGGTGTTGAGCTTCGTGGTTATGCTTCCACTGTAAGCGAGTCCTAAGCAATGCTCTCGCGCGTTAGACTCATGGCACATTTAGCTTGCGCCTCTGAGTCTCCATTCATGCATGGCGACCAGCAAATGGCGCGCGCTCAGACCCGGGCGCCGTCTCCTGCAGCATGTTGCTAACTTGGCGCTTCTAAGGCGACACACCTGAGCCAAATTGCCGACTATCAGCCTGTCGTCTGGTCGCCTTTGTCTTTCTATATATGCATGCTATAGATGCAGTGTTCTACAACGCCGGCTGTGTTGAATAACATAATCTCTCTCTCTCTCTCTCTCTCCCCTCTCTCTCTCTCTCTCTCTCTCTCACGTTTCTTTTCATGTGAATGCACACATGTGTTGTGCCTATGTAGTACGTGCAATGCACAGAATCATATGTCCTCTTATCAAATCACGAACGTCAGTAGCAGCGAATACCAATTAAAGTACACCAGCATCAATGTACGTGCTAGAACCCGCTTGGTACTAAGAAAGCCTTCCTCGTGTAAGCTGCCTTTTTGATGACATGCACATTTCCATAACAGTTTAGCTCAAAAGTGCAGTTATAGCGCAATAGCGAAGGCTCACTTTCGGCCCCATTCCGCGGCGCTCAGTTTGTGCTTATCGAGTCATCGTTGAATTGCACGACAGCGGCAGTAACATAGAGGAACCCAGTAGGAAATGAAAGGCTGGGCTATCAGCTCTATAACTAGCACTGATACCCGCAGAAGCTATCGATGAAGAAGTGATCGCTTCTGAATGCACGTGACGTGTCTGTCGGTCGATTCCACGAAAGATCGAAAAAGGGTGTATATTGATGTTTCGATTTTCCTGGATAATTTATTATATTGTGCACAATGATTG